>NC_056742.1:338749162-338974162 GCF_019279795.1 Protopterus annectens | reverse complement strand
GAGAAATAGAGAAGGTCAGAAGGAGTTGCATTGTGTCTTTGTAGACGTGGAGAAAGCATATGACAGGGTGCCTAGAGAAGAGTTGTGGTATTGTATGAGGAAGTTGGGAGTGGCAGAGAAGTATGTAAGAGTGGTACAGGATATGCACGAGGGTAGTGTGACAGTGGTGAGGACTTCAGTGGGAGTGACAGATCCGTTTAAGGTGGAGGTGGGATTACATCAAGGATCAGCACTGAGTCCTTTCTTATTTGCAGTTGTGATGGACAGGTTGACAGATGAGATCAGACAGGAGGCCCCGTGGACTATGATGTTTGCAGATGACATTGTGATCTGTAGTGAGAGTAGGAATCAGGTTGAGGAGACTCTGGAAAGGTGGAGATATGCTCTAGAGAGCAGAGGAATGAAGGTCAGCAGGGCTAAGACAGAATATATGTGTGTAAATGAGAGGGAGGGTAGAGGAATGGTGAGTATGTAGGGAGTAGAGTTGGTAAAGGTGGACGAGTTTAAGTACTTGGGATCAACAGTTCAGAGTAATGGTGAATGTGTAAGAAGGTGAAGAAGAGAGTACAGGCAGGGTGGAATGGGTGAAGTGTCAGGAGTGATTTGTGACAGATGGGTACCAGTAAGAGTGAAAGGGAAGGTTGGAGACAATGGCATTGACAAAAAGGCAGGAGGCAGAGCTGGATGTGGCAGAGTTAAAGATGTTAAAATTTGCACTAGGTGTGACTAGGATGGATAGGATTAGGAATCAGTGTATTAGAGGGTCAGCTCATGTTGGACAGTTTGGAGACAAAGCAAGAGGGACGAGATTGCGTTGGTTTGGACATGTGCTGAGGAGGGATGATGGGTATATTGGGAAAAAGATGCTGAGGATGGAGCTGCCAGGTAAGAGGAAAAGAGGAAGGCCTAAGATAAGGTTTATGGACGTGGTGAGAGAGGACATGCAGGCAGTTGGTGTGACAGAGCAAGATGCAGAGGATAGGAAGAAATGGAAAGAGATGATCCGCTGTGGCGACCCCTAACGGGAAAAGCCGAAAGTTGATGAATTCTAATAATATTTTAATACATAATATCTAATTATTTGATAATGTTTCATTGTAAATTATGAATTTATAATTTAGTTGAGTATATATTGTTATGAGTTTTAGTTATATATTTGGGAATTTAAGTACTTTTTAGTGAATTTTGCACTACTTCCTGTTTTTTGGATCAATTTCCTGTAATTAAGACTATTTAAGAATGTAATTAATTTGAAGTTCATTTTGAATCTGATGAAGGGCAGTTAAGCTGGAAGAAAGCGCTTATTCATTTTTAATAAAGCTGTTTGGAGTCTTTATGGTCTTGGATCCTTGCTTGATAGCCAGTTACTTAGTGGAGTTGTATTTTACTGTGTATTTTTGACATTTGTAGCCTTGTAAATGCAGATAGCCTAGTATCTGCTTATGAACCTGTTAAAATGCATTTATCAGTCATACCTGTCTGCCTTCTGGTGGATCCTTATTAAGCTTCTAAGCCCTCAGTCAGACATTTCTTGATAGGCATTCTGCACCTCAGACTGCCTAGAAAAAGTCACTTGACTAGAATTTTGTCCTAGAGCAATTATCCATGCTGACTTTTGAATCACCAGCTACTGTGTCCCTAAAAATTATCACTTTGGAAACTGCTGTCCTCAATGCTATTGCTTCAGCAAGAAGGATTTCAGAACTTAAGTCACTGATGTGCAGAGATTTTCTTATGCTTCCACAATGAGAGTTGCCTTGCATACTTAACCCTTCTTTTCCTCTCTTGTTCTTAACTTATTGACAGAAGTGTCATTAAAGCAAGCTGTGCAGTTGCCTTTTTTTAAAAGTAATCCTCAGAACGGGGGAACTACAGAAAGGCTTAGGCGGATTGTGGTGTTAAGAAGGGTCAGCACAATTACACTATTGATGGTAGTCCTTCAACAGCTCTTTATATATTTTTACTACACCTTTAAAGCTATGCAGACTATATTTAATGTTCCATTCCTGCTATATTAAACCATTACTACCAAAATCGAGTCACAGTACATACATGTAACTGCATTGCCCCAGTGAGTAAGCATGATTTTGAAATAGCTGTATTTTTTTTTTTTTTTAATTTCCTAATTAAGTATAGTAGTGATACGGGCACATTTTTTATATCTGTATTAAATCATATTTTACACAATGACATAGATAAACATACATTAATAAAAGAAAAAACAAACCATATTGGCATTCTCATTATTTTCATGCAGTATACATGTATCTTTTTAATAGTTGTCATTCACATTGTAGAAATTGCTCAGTTTCTGCTATTCATTAAACCTCACTGCGCCACCTAATCATTATTCTGCATGTATTGCTGTCCTTCCATATCACTGTTATAGTATTCTTCACTAAAAGAATCCCCTGCCAAGGGCAGCCCGAAGTCCAGCCAAAATACTAAAGCCTTAGGTTGTTAAGGATGTATGCCACACCTGTGCTCCCTGCTCATGGTTTAGGGTATAAAGGTGATGATAATCTTCATGTTTCATTGTTGCAGTCATCAAATTTGGGTTATCTACTTGCAGTAGCTCTCAGTCGGCCTGATTAACAAAGTCTTGGGTCCTGCATCTGTTGCTGTCCCTTCTTCCGTGACGTCAGGTCATCAGGGGGTATAAAACATGCAGCCGATGCCCTTACATCAGTCTTTCTTGCCGTGCGGTGCCCCTAAGTAGAAGCAGTTCGCAAGTGCCGGTCGGCCGATTCGTGAAATTTTCGTTTTCGAATTTCAGAACCGAAGTCTTCAACTAAAAGCTAAGTATTCCGTTGGGGAAACTTTTTCTTGCTCCAAACCGATGTCAGTAAAAGTAAATAATTGCATTATTTGTGGAAAGCAAATACCTCATAAAGATTTTCATTCGTACTGTATTACTTGCCTAGGCCCTGACAATGAGGTACCTCGTCGTTTTGTGCCTTATTTAAACCACGAACTGTCTGTATATTTTCGCTTCTAAATATTTTGGTGCTCGTTTCAATTATCCTGATATGTCTTCGGTAAGCCATCTGACTACTGACATTCTGAAAAATTGCAAAGATAAAGACAGAGAGAGGCCACCTAGGTCCAAAGCTGCCAATGACGCTGCTACTAAGCCAGTCGCCAGTTCTCCGGTACTCAGTGAGGAGCTTTCACAGCCCTTGATACCAGCTACTTCAGATTCGCAGGCCTCTACTGAGACGCATTCAGAGTCTGGTATGCCGCAAGATGCTTCAACTGTGGAACCTGCGGATGTCTCTACCTTGGATGGATCCGGAGCCGCTGTGCAGGCACCGGCTTCTGAGGGTATAGTGAGGCCTACTGACTTGCATATTAAACCAACGCCATCTTCTTCTTAAAGGCCTAAAGTAAAAACCATGCCTAAAAAACTGACGCCCAGACTGCATGGTCAGGTCTCAATGTCTAAAAAAACAAATAAAAATGGCTGAAGACCTTATTACTTTTATCAGGGGAAGCCAACCTTCCCCCTCTAAGAGACCTAGGACTGAGTTTGCTTATGATACTTCTGACCAGGATTCTGAATTTTCTGTCTCCTCTAATGACCAGGATTTACCCTTATATACTTATGAGGATTCTGATGCTGAGGACTCTATTCCCTCTGCTTCTCCCCCAGAGGATTTCTCTTTTGTTAAAACCTTGCATACTCTCAGGGAGCATTTTCGCTGGGAAACTCGGATTTCTCTGATTCTAAAAAGAGGCTTATAGATTTCTTACTACTGCAGCAGCACAGGCCTTTAGCCATACCTCCTGTACTAGACATTGTTGATGATGCCTTTTCGGAATCTAGCTTGGCCCCTGACTCATTACCTCCTGCTCCCAGAAAACCTGATAGATATTACAGGGTCCCTGACTCTCAAGTTCCTTTTTAAAAATCCTACTGCGGATCCTGAAATCATTTCACAGGGACCCAAGGGTATTAAAGCTACTACTGTCAAAAATCCTTCCTTCCTCCCTCCCTTTGATAGAGACTCCAGAGCACTGGATAGATGGGGTAAGAAGGTATACACTTCTGCAACTTTGGCCATTAAGGCCTTAAACTGCCAGTTTCATATGTTAAAGTATCAGCAGCATATCATTGGATTGCTTAAACAGAAAATTATGTTGATTCCTGATTGTGCTGAAAATAAGGATTTACAGGATTTGCTGCATTCATAGGTTCATAGATTGGTACTGGGCTATCTGCCCGAAGGCATATATTAGCCCAGCCATGTTGTCTATTCACGCCCTTTAGTAATTCCCTAGACCCTTGTACTAGCAGCTAGTACCCTTGGCTCCTATCTAGTAGTGCTGTTGGTGTGATCCCCGGTGTGAACTTTGTGTTACCCATCCACTCATCTAGGTTCCTCTTGAAGAGTGATAGTGAGGGGCTCGGTCTTATGTAGATCGGGACCCTGTTCCATAGTAAGGGAAGTCTCTGCGAAGGGAATCTATCCCTCCAGCATGTTCTATTCATTGTTGTGTTGAGGTTTATATCCCTAGAGCGTGTAGGTCGAGTAGATTTGGTTTTGCTAAGATGGAGCATTTTCAACAATTCTGGGTTGGACATGGCTCTGTACGTTAGACAGAGATCGCCTCTGAGAAAGTGGTATGCAACAGAGAACAGTCTTAGCTTTTTCAATCGTGCTGCATAGGGCAACTGTTTGAGGCCAGTAATCCTCTTGGTTAGGTACCTCTGTGGTCTCTCCAGCTGCTAGAGATGTCTAGCCAGGTACATTACATTTGGTGCATTGTACTCAATAATGGGTCTGATAAGGGAAGAGTAGAGGGGCACCATTACATCCTTAGATCTTGATGCGAACCCTTTCGTGATCAGATGGGTCACATAGAAGGATTTTCTAACCACTTTGGGAACATGGTTATCAAAGAAAGCTGACTTATCTACTTGGGTCCCTAGATCCCTTATTATTTCTTCAGATTTCAGAGGATTACCTCCTACGTTGTAGTTTGCGGGTACTCTTGTTTTTCCCAAAGGGGATTACTATGCATATTTTTGCATTTAGCTTGAGACCATGGCTTTGACACCATGCATTAGTCTCATTTAGGCCCTTCTGGAGGATCTCCATGTCGGCCGAAGACTCTATTATAGCACCCAGTTTGCAGTTGTCTGCAGACTGTCTGCCACATCCCTTCCATGCTTGCCTGTTGTCCTGAGAAGTATATGCTAAACAGGAGGGGCCCCAGGATAGAGCCCTGAGGCACACCACTCGTTACTGGTCTGGATTCGGACATAGATCCCGCTACTCTTACTTTATGGGATCTGTCTGAGAGCCAGTTTGCGATCCATCTTAAAGGGGCGGTGAATACCGCACAACATGTACGGGTTTATGCCCAGGCTGGTGAGCTTATCATTAATACCTGAATGGGGAATGGTGTCAAATGCTTTAGCAAGGTCAAGGTAAGCAGTGTGTACCTCCTTTCCCTTATCTATAGCCTGAGTAACTGTCTCAAAGAAATCCACCAGGTTCAGGAGGCATGATCTGCCCTTGACGAAGCCGAACTGTGAGGGGTCCAGCGACTGGAGGTTCCCAATCTCTCCATTTATGAGTTCCATAATGATTCACTCCATAGCCTTACAGATCAGACTGGTCAGGCTTATTGGTCAGTAGTTCCCAGGGTCAGTTGTGGCCCCACCTTTGTGTAGCAGGAACACCGTTGTCATGCGCCATTCTATGGGCACATATCCTGTGGAGAGGCTGAGACATATTAAGATGCGGGGTTGATTCCTTTTGGAGCTCACTTATGACACAGCCTGGGACACCATCTGGTCCCATGGAGGCAGTGTTTTTAGCTTTAGAATAGAGCCTTGTTAACCAACGTATTGGTAATAATTGGACTTGCACAATCTTTTGGAATGGTAATAGGCCCTGTAGGTGGTGAGGGGGGGGGGGGGTTTGCACTGAACCTGTCAGCCAAGATGTTGGCAATGTCAGAAGGGTCAGTGTATTTTGTTCCATTTTGTACTAGCTCAGAACAGACCTGAGCGTTGCCATTTAGGTTTTTGACGTAGCCATAGAAGGCCTTATAGTTATCCTTGGCAACTCTCTTTTCAAAGTTAGCTTTAGTTGACTTGATGAGGGCCCTCAATTTCTGCTGCTCAGGGATGATTTTTCTACTTGAGATTTGGCCTTTTTTTGTTTAAGTCTCCTCCTTTTATTGTAAAGTTTGCTTATGGCCGGGGTCCACCAGACTGGTTTCTTCTTGCTTGAGGAAGGAGTCTTGGTTTTATTTGGGATAGCACGGTCCATGCAATCCTGAAGATGCATATAGAGTGCCTTGGTGTAGGATTCTGCATCCTGGATATCATTATCCTTCAAGGGAATAGTGAAGCTTTCCACTTCGGATACAAGTAGTTTAAAGTTTGCTTTGGAAAGGTTTTTGACCATGGTTTCTTTGACTGGGGGAGGTGAAGGGGTGAGGATGTCCAGGGTTATCGGTTTGTGGTTGGATCTGACCAAGGAGGGAGTGATAACGGCTGTGGTACAATGGGCGCCCGTATTTGTGATTATTAAATCCAATATGTTGTCCCCTCTAGTGGGGGAACATACTAGTTGTTCAAGGGCATTTGAATTTATAAATTCTATGAATCGCTGAGCATAGGATTTGGAACATTGGTAGTTTGCCCAGTCTATATATAGTTGAAATCACCCAAGATTATGGTGTTGGGTAGGACCTTTATATTTTCCAATTTTTCAAAGAATGCAGAGTGAGCATCTTGGGACATGGTGAGCGATCTATAACCGGCTACAACTTCAAATGTGGTTTTGCCTCCTGATAGTTGCGCATGGATGATCTCTGGGGCATCGTGCTGCGCTACTAACCTGGAGATATGGGTATCCTTGATGAATATGGATACACCTCCGCCCTTTGTACTGCGATCCGGTAACTGAGGCCGGAAGGTATGATTTGAATTGTAACCTGGCAGTGCTGGGGTGCTCTCTTGAGCCAGGTTTCTGTCACTGCACAAACATCTGTTTTCTCCATGCTGAGGAGAGCCTCGAGTGTGTGCATTTTGAGGTTGAGACTTCTGGTGTTGAGTAGCATTACCCTTAGTTTTTGGTTACCTGTGCTGGTTACAGTGGTTGGTTTGTCCTTTGAGCCTTGCCTAAAAAAGGCACTATGGGGACGGCAAGAGCATTGGCCAGTATTCAAATACCTAAGGGTGACAGGTGCAACCCATCTCTAGCAAAACAGCAAGGCTTGTCTATCATGTCTTCCCAGGCAGACAGACACTGGATCTCCTTAGAATGACACCAGAAGCTTAGCCAATTGTTGAAATTGATCATTTTGTCTTTGTATTGTGGTATCATTCTAGGTGAAGGTAGTATGCTACTTAAGGTCAGGGTCATACCAGCTTGGGCTACATTATCAGAGAGCTCCTCAATGTCTCTCTTCATGTAGTCCAGGGAGGTATGTCTTGGATCATTCACACCAACATGTACAATGACGGCATCATACTTGTACTTGTCTTGGAGTGACCTAAGTGCCTGTGTTATGTGGCGGATCCGAGCACCCGACAGGCAGCTGACAGTACCTTCTTGTTCAGCCTGGTGAGTGGAACATCCGTGTGCCTTACTATAGAGTCTCCTATTACTAGCGTGTTAGGTATGGTGTTTTGCCTTAAGGGCTGTTGTGAGGCACACTGCTGAGGTGAATTATGTGTTTTCTGGCTTGTGTTTGGGGATGCAGGTTGCATGCTTGTCTGCTTTGGAGGGCACTGTTTCTTTTTCAGATTGGTACTTAGTGCCTCCAAATATGTTTTTGTGTATTTATGCGTATGTTTTGTCGGTGCTTGTTTTGTAGATTCATGTGTGACAGGTGGTGTGATGCAAGTGTGTCCCTTATCCTCTTGACTGTCTGTTACAGTCATGGGTTGAGAGTGCTTAGCCTCCTGTCTGGCTGTGTATTTGCATCTCTCACAAGTGTTTGTGTCTAGAGGTAAGAGGAGAGGGTTGTCTGTATACATGAGGCAGTTGTGACATTACCTCAGGATGCCCAATTCCACCAGATGAACTGGAGAGTACACCTGAAGCTGACCTCTGGACATGCTTTGAAGAGTAAATTGAACTAGAGTCCTGCGGACAATCGAGGGTCTTATGCTATATTATAATAGTGCTGTCTAGGAGATTAGGACAAGTGCTGATTTCTGTTTTGCAAGTGCTGCAATAAGAGCAGCTGATCTGAAGCACTTGAGTTAAGGCTTGCCTAGTTCTAACGGAAAATTTACAGCCCAGACTTTGTGGGGCCGGGACTAGTATACCCCAGCTAACCAGCACTGCTCTGTGCGCAAGGCCGTGCAAAAAGAGAGTTGCAGGGTTTTTCCTCTACATAAGTGAGGAAAGTGAGTACAAGAGCTGTTTTTCTCTAAGCAAGTGAGAAAAGTAAGTACAAAAACTGTTTTCATCTAGGTATTGAGGAAGTTAGAGTGCTATAGTAATTAGTAGCTTATTTAGTGCTTACAAGTTTTGAACAAGTGCTGAGCATGAACAATCAAATTTAAGTGCTAAAACTAAGAATCTGTATCTGCACTAGATGAGTTACAGGACAGAAACAAGTGCAAATACAGGCTTTCAAATCAGGAAGTTGAGAGAGATGGAAAAGATGACCCAAACGGCCAATAACTACAAATTCTGGGCCAGTACCACTACTTGTGTGGTAGACAGGTTACCTAGTGCTTACCACTCCCACTGATAAGCTAGAAGGCTTCCCTCCAACACAGAAAGGCTTGGGGGACTCGGAAGCTTACATACAGTCCTGGATACAGCAACTCTGTATCTGGAACACTAGTTACAGGAAAGGTAGGAAACAGGCTTACAGTTTTTTTTTTCAGCTGAACAAGTTGGAAAACATACTTTGCAATGTGGTTTTGATTCACTAGAGGCATCTTGCTGGGCTGCTGTAACTGGATCTGTACTTAAGGCATGCTTGGCTTAAGGAGCAATCCTTGCCAAATCATGTTAAAGCGAAATTACTGTATGCTCCCTTAAACCAGGACCGCCTCTTGGCAACAAGGCAGAAGTTGTTCTTAAAAAGATGGAGGAAAAAGCTAAAATTATGCAAACTGTTAAAGATTTTTGTACAAGTACAACCTCCAAGGTTTAGTTGGCATTGACCTTCCAGGAATTGGTCCTTTCCTGCCTCTTCCAGACCTTCTCAGTTCAAGCCCAGACCCAGTAGAGCTCCCAGGCTTCAGTCCTAGGGAACGCACAAGACTAAGCAATGGGGGGGGGGGCCTCCACTTCCAAATCTGGGAGTAATAAAACTCCCCCCATGGTAAACTGTCTCAATGACTTATTTTTAAAACTTCCAAGCACTTCTCAACTGACTGCCCCTTTGGGGGGAAAGATTGCTCTTCATGCAAAGAACTGGGAACTCATTACCCAGGACAAATGGGTTTTAAATATAGTGTCCCAGGGATACAGATTTCACTTCTGCACATTACCAACACCAAGCGGATGGCCAGATCTACTCCCAAATCAGTGGGCAGAGACCCAAAAGCAAGTACTTTCTCTTAAGCATGGGGGTTATTCAATTGGCTATTCATCTCCTTCCTCACTCCTTTTCTAGGTCATGTGTTTCTAGGCTACAGGCACCAAGGCCACCCCTATGCTGGTATCCTTGCTGCCTCGCAAGGCTCTGACTCTGATTGCATACATTTTAATCGCCTCTCTCTCTGGTATCGGTCTCTGTTAGGGAGTATCTCAGGGCTGTGGGTTACATGGCCTCCACTATCCCTATACTTCCTCTAACTAGACTCCATATGAGAGAGCTGCAGTAGCTCCTGATGTCATTTTGGCTTAAACATTCTCATCCACTGGATTTTCTGGATGTTCTTCGTGTTTCACTGTTGCAGTCATCACATTTGGGTTATCCTTGCCAGAGTAGCCCTCAGCCTGTCCGAATACCAGAGACTTAGTATTTCTGGTTTGGTTGCTGTCGCTTGAGGACTGGCATCAGGTCGTCAGTAGTATAAAGTAAGGCAGCCGACGCCATTACATCAGTCTTTCTTGCTGTGGAGCCAGAAGCAGTTCGCATGAGTTGCAGTCGGCCACTACCTGAGTTTTCATCTCTGAATTGAAGTTTAAGTCTTCTAAAGCTAAAGTACCCCATTGGGGATCCTTTTTTCTTGTACTAATCGATGTCGGAAAAAGTTAATTGTCTCCTGTGTGGAAACCAAATGCCACGCTGAGACTTCCACTCTTACTGCATCACTTGTTTAGGCCCAGACCACGACGTCCCCCGTTGTGGCTTCTGTGCGTTGTTCAACGCCAGGACTGTACATCATCGGGCCCTTATTGTAGCCAGATATTTTTGTTTACAGTCCTCGAATTCCGATATAGCTTTGGTAAGCCATTCGACAGCAGATCTTCCTAAAAAACGTAAAGATAGACGGAGACAAGACCGCACAGGTCTAAACCTACCGACGATGCTTCCGTTAAGCTAGCCGTCAGTCCTCTGGTACTCGGTGAGGCGCTTTCGCATCCCCCTGATGCCCACTTCACTTGATTCACAGGTCGCTACCGAGACCCTTTCGGAGTCCGGTATGCCGCAAATCTCTTCGACTAAGGATTCTGCAGTCGTCTCTACCTTGGATGGGTCCGGAGCAGCTGAGCAGCCACTGGCTTCCGAGGAAGTCCTTTGCACTACCGAATCTCGACACAAAACGGACATCATCTTTCAAGACTACCGTTCTTTCAAAAACGACCGAGTTTCTTAGGCTCTGGGTTAGAACCACACCCAAGAAACAGACCCACTCAGGTGCCTGCTAAATTGTCTCGGTCTCAAATGCTTAAAATGGCAGAAGACTTTATGATGAACAGGGGAAGCCAAAGCTACCCCCTCAAAAAGGAAAAGATGTCTGTCCCCTGTAGTTTTGTCTGAACAAGAGTCAGATGAATCTGATGTATCTGACTATGACGACATGCAACCCCTCTCCACTTATGAGGATTCTGATGCAGAGGACTCCATTGCTTCAGCCTCTCCCCCAGAGGATTTTTTTCTGTTGGGAAACCCTGCATACTTTAAGGGAGCATTTCCAATGGGAGAGCCAGGACTACCCTCAGTCTAAAAAGAGACTCTGGGAATTCCTAGATCTTCTGCAACATAGACCCTTGGCCATCCCTTGGCCATCCCCCGAGTCCTGGATGTTGTGGATGATGTTTTTCTTGAATCCAGCTTGACTCCTGACGCCCTACCTCCTGTTCCCGGGAAACTCGACAGGTACTATAGAGTCTCCCTGACTCTCACAAATATCTTTTTAAAAATCCAACAGCTGACCCCGAGGTCATTTCTCAAGGGCCAAAAGGGATTAAAGCAACCTCTGCTTAGAATTCCACCCCTTCAGGGATTCCCGAGCATTGGACAGATGGGTTAAAAATATATATATACCTCTGCTACTCTTGCTGTCAGGGCATTAAATTGTCAGTTCCATATGCTGAAATTTCAGCAATATACCTTGGAACTCCTTAAAAATGTCTTCCTTTCCTGCTTGGGCAGAATCTAAAGATTTACAAGACTTAATGCATGCTGCAAGTCAAGTAACTAAACGCTCTTCGCACTGTGGTTTTGACGCCCTAGAAGCTTCTTGCAGGGCAGCAGTCACTGGATCTGTCATTAGAAGACATGCATGGCTTAAGGAACTACCCCTGCCAGACCATGTCATATCTAAATAGTTGGATGCCTCCTTGCACAAAGATAACTTATTTGGCACCAAGGCAGAAGAGGTCTTAAAAAGATGGAAGAAAAAGCAAAATCTATGCAAACAGTTAAGGATTTCTTACAGGTGCAGCCCCCTAGGTTCAGCAGGCATTGTCCCCCCCAAGCACTGGTCCTTTACTGCTCCGAGTAAACTGGCCCAGCCTAGGCCCCATGGAACCAGAACCCCCAGACAGCAGCCCCAGGGAATGCAGAGATCTAAGCAGTGGACTACCTCCACTTCAAAGCTAGGGAGTTCTAAGCCACCCCCTTATGGTAAGAACTCAGTGACTCGCCTCCTCCACACACCCTCCCCACCCACCATCAGTTACCCCTAGGAGGAAAACTCTCCTTTCACACAAGCACCTGGGCCACCATTACCAAGGACCAATGGGTTCTGAACATTGTGTCTCAGGGATACAAATTTTCCTTCCACACCCAAAAGAGTTCCCAGATCTACCATCAAATCAGTGGGCAGAGGCTCAAAAGCAAATCCTTTCCTTACTCTCTCTCTGGGCAGTAGAGCACCTTCCTGCAGAACAGATAGGCCAAGGCTTCTACTCCAGACTTTTTCTGGTGCCAGAAAGAGGGCACCTGGCACCCCATCCTCTATCTATCCATTCTAAACACCTTTCTGGTGATCCCAAAATTCAAAATGCTTACCTTCCAGGAGCTGCTACCCATGCTCTCTAATGATGCTTGGCTAGCCACCCTCGATCTAAAAGAGGCCTACCTCCACATTCGTATCAGGGAATCATGCAGGAAATATCTCCACTTCAGGGCAGGATCTCAACACTTTCAGTTGTCTGCGCTTCCCTTTGGCTCATCTACTGCTCCCAGGGTTTCTACTCCAGTGTGTTCCTGGTGCCCAGAAAGAGAGCTCTTGGTGCCCTATCCTGGATCTGTCAAGTCTCAACACCTTCCTGGTGGTCCCAAAATTCAAAATGCTTACACTGCAGCAGCTTCTTCCTGTGCTAGCCAAGGTCTCCTGGCTAGTCACTCTAGACTTAAAAGAAACTTATCTGCACATTCCCATAAGGGAATCTTACAGGAAATATCTATGTTTCAGGGCAGGCTCTATGCACCATCAGTTCTCGGCACTTCCCTTTGGCTCATCTCCTGCGCCCAGGGTGTTCACAAATTGCTTGGCTCCAGCCATTGCATTCTGCAGGCAGAGAAATATTCAACTTTACCCATACTTGGACTATTGCCTGATTCAGGCAGTCAGGAATTGCTACTTCAGCACTGTAAAGAGACTCTATAACTTCTCTGGGGTACACCATCAACGAAAAGAAATCATAACTGGTGCCCAGCCGAAAGATTGTATTCCTGGGAGCGAGCTTGAACACAGCTTCCCAGATGGCATTCCTCACTCCAGAAAAACAGGCTTATTTGACAAATTACTTCAAACTAATGACCACCAAAACCCAGCTATCTGCAAGAAAGATACTGCAAGCTGTAGGGTTCATGGCCTCATGCATTCTACTAATTCAGTATGCAAGAGTGCATACGAGGAAACTTCAATGGTACTTAAAAGTCTCTGGTGTCAACATTCTCAGGACATGGAAACAGTGATTCCTATCATTCCTTGCCTAAGGGCAGAGTTCCTTTGGTGGGCAGAGGCATATGCAGCCACAACAAGGGACTCCCTTTCACTCAACCCCTTGCCACCCAAACTCTGACAGCAGACTCATCAGACTATGCATGGGGGGCTCACATGGCAGGCAAATACATTCAAGGCAAATGGAGCCCAGGACAAATTCCCCTGCATATCATTCAAAAAGAAATGTTAGCTGTACAGAATGCTCTGACAGTCTTCAAATACCTTATCCTTCCAGGACAACTTCTGATAAAGACCGACAACACCACAGTTATGTGGTACATAAGCAGGGGGAACCCATTCCTATCCACTTTGCAGGCTAGCCATGGCCCTGTGGAACACAGCCTTGAGCAACCAAGTGCACCTGCAGGCTCAAGTCCTGTCAGGCAAACAAAATTCACTGGCAGATGACAAGCAGAAATCTACTGGACCCACACAAGTGGAAACTGGAACCCAACTCATTCATACTTCTAATCCACAGGTGGGGGACACCAGAGGTGGACCTCTTTGCTTCCCCCCAGAGCCATCAATTGAGCAAATTGTGCACCAGAAACCCTCACAGCAAAGCTTGGAAAGTGGATGCCCAATGCTTTACATGAGAAAACCTCTGAATTTATGCCTTTCCCCCTCTGCCCCTCCTCTCTCAGGTACTACTCATGATCAAACAGGATAAACCAAGAACAATCCTTATTGCCCCAGACTGGCCACGCCAGCACTGGTACCCATTTCTACGCAGTCTGACAGCAGTGCCACTCTGGCACCTACATCAGACCCCCTCCTTGCTGTCCCAGCTGGAGGGACATATTTAGCATCCACAGCTGCAAACCCTGAACCTTGCAACCTGGCTTATCCCCTGAATACTCTACCAGTAACTCTCAGCAAACAGGTGCTGGACGTCATCCTTGAAGCCAGAAGGCCTAGTATTAGGAAATCCTATTTAGAAAAGTGAAAAGGGTATTGTTCTTGGAGCCGGTCTGAAGAAAATGACACAGCCGTGCCCACCTTACCTCAAATCCTAGATTACCTAGTAGAGCTGCTCCACAGAGGCCTATCCTTTTCATCAATTAAGATTCACGCCTCTGCCATCTCAGCTCATTACAGTACTGAGCCACCTCTCTTCTCACCCTCTCATCAAACAGTTCCTGAGAGGAGCTAACAATTTAAGGCCCCTGAGGAGAGCTCCCACCCCTGCCTGGGACCTTCTCTTTGTAGTAGAGAAACTCACCCCCCCCCCCCCTTGAGCCTGCTGCAGCAGCAGAGTTAAAATTTCTCTCTTGGAAAACAGCCTTACTGCTAGTCATTCCTTCAGCATGAAGAGTGTCTGAGTTACAGGCACTAATGGCTGTGGAACCCTTCATTATTTTCCATGCTGACAGGGTTTCCCTCAGGACTAACCCATCATTTATGACCAAGGTGGTATCCAGTGTGGCTTTAAATCAATCCATCCATTTACCAACCTTTTTTCCTAATCCTCAGAATAAAGAGGAAAGGATCCTGCACTCCTTGGACGTGCACAGACGACTCAGATTCTACCTTGACGGGACTAAACCTTTCAGAAAATCTGACTAGCTGCTAGTCAGCTTTGCTACAGGAGCAGAGGGCAAGGCCATTTCAAAGCAAACCATTTCCAAATGGATAGCACACTGCATCCATTTTGGCTACAAACACCTACCCCACAGGGAATCAGAACTCATTCCACTAGGGCTACCTCTACAGCATTTCTCAGGCGAGTCCCTACCAGGGACATCCTGGAAGCTGCAACCTGGAGTTCTGTACACACCTTCACCAAGCATTACTACTTGCCTATCTTTTCTAAATCCAGAGCTTGATTTGCCACAGCAGTCTTACAAGGTCTGCTAGCCAGCCCTAATATTTCTTGACTGCCTCCACCCTTCCTCAGCTTTGGGAATCAACCCGAATGTGATGACTGCAACAGTGAAACACAAAGAACATAGTACAGTTGTGTACACTTACCATAAATGTAGATGTTCGAGTGTATTCACTGTTGCAGTCCCGGTTACCCTCCAGCCCCTTGACTTTTTCTATACTTTCTACCTGTCCTCTTTTTGGCCATATCCTGTGGCAATGGTATTTACTTTTTACTGGAGGTGTTCCACACCATGTAATTGCTTCCTTTTTGGGGGGCTCTTGACATCTGAGGCAAGGAAAACTGATGTAATGGCGTCGGCTGCATGTTTTATACCTCTGATTACCTGACGTCATGGAAGAGGAGACCTCATCCGATGCAGAAATCCCAAGACACTGGTATTCGGGCCGACTGAGGGCTACCTGCAGGCAGATAAACCCAAATGTGATGACTGCAACAGCGAATACACTTCTAACATCTACATTTATGGTAAGTGTACACAGCTGTACTTTATTGCCCAAGGAAGTTAACGAGTTGTCTCTTAATCTATTCATTTGCTTACTTTTTCCCTTCTCCACAGTCTGCAAGGTTCCTAACACCTTGGATTTGCATTGACAGCTTACGTATTATTTGGATAAAACTAAAGCCATTCGCAAGTCTGAGCAACTTTTTATTTCTTTTCATCCCAGATCTTTTGGTTTGGCTGTTTCTAAACAAACTATTTCCTCTTGGATTTTTAAGACCGTTACTTTTCTTGTTCTTTTCATGGAAAAAAAAAGCCTTTCTGCCTCTGTAAATGCTGATTTTACCAGGGCTATGGCTTCCTCTGGTGCTTTTTTTCAGGGGCTTGAATACCAGTTCCATCCTTGAGACTGCTATTTGGTCCTCTGTCCATACTTTCACTAGGCATTACAAATTGGATGTTTCTAAGACAAGGACTGATGTTGCCAGGGCTATCCTGCATTGCTTTCTGGAGGGTTCTTCTGGGCCTTCCTTCTCCCAAATTTCCTCTTTAGCTTTGGTACTGTCCCTTTTAGTGAAGAATACTGCAACGGTGATATAGAAGGACATAGCAGAGTTGTGGAAAATCTTACCATAACAGTAGATATCCTTCTCTTCACTGTTGCAGTATTAGCTCCGTCCCTCCTCCCACCTTTCTTTTCTCCCTTTTTCCTTTCTGGATGTACATGTTCCTCTCTTTCCATGGACTGTTGTTCCTCCAAAGGCTCTTCACTTTTGAGGTATGAACGTCCGTACGTCACCTCTATGCCCTATGCTGTGAGCAGGGAGCATATGTGTGACGTACAGCATCCCTATAACAACCTAAGAATTTGGTATACTGGCCATACATTGGGCTGCCCTTGGCATGGAATTCCTGTAGTGAAGAAAACTGCAGCAGTGAACAGAAGGACAGGTCATGTTACGGTAAGATTTTACACAACTGTACTTACTCACAAATTCAGTTTATTTACAGGTAGATAGACCAAGCTTACACTAGACTACAATAACTTATGAGTGTTGATAGTAGATAATTGATAGATGTAATAAGCAGTGATTTAAACTCCATGGGCATTTTATTGCAAAGTTCTGACTGCCACCATGCAAGTGTGTTTATGCTTACTGGCTTTGATATATTTATAGCATTTTTCTTGGCCATACTGCATTGACTACACTAGCAATATGAATAAATAACATTAAGAGCATGCGGTATAATTGTTACAGTTTTAAATAGTTACACCTTTAACTGACTACACTACCAGTAGTGCATACATTGTCTAATTGTGCACACTTACTTTTAATTTTCATATGTAGTCTTGCTCCCCACCCATTTAAAATGTACACATTTGAAGCACACCAAGGAAGGGGAAGCCACAGTGGCAGTAGTCTGCGAGGTTAAATCAGGGACACAGTGTCACTACGGTAATTTGCATTGAACATGTACTGCTGCTGTAAGCAGGTCCTGCATAGTACCATAACAGCTCTTCTCTCCTCCGTAGAAACTGCCAACCAAGCCCGGGATTGTGGTAATCTTGTATCTACTGTTCTTGATCTCTCTAAAGCTTTTGACACCATTTTCCATAAGCATCTTCTTAGTCATCTGTCTAACTTTAACAGATCTCAGGCTGTGAAATGGAAAGAGAGCATCTCTCCTTTCATTTCCACTCCCACAGGAGTGCAATAAGGGCCCATCCTCGGACCCATACTGTTCAATATCTTTATCAGTAATTTTCACTCTGCCATTCCTGATGCTAAAGTCATTCAGTATGCTGATGACTCTACTCTCATCTGCTCTGCCTCTAACCTCTCTGATCTTCTAACTAAAACTCAAACAGCCTTCTCAACTACTGCATTATGGATGCACCAAAATCACCTCTCTAAATACAAATAAATCTAAAATTCTACTATTCCCCCCTTCCAAAATCCTTCTATGGTAAATCTTCCCAAGTCCTTGGCCAAAACAACTCTCCTATTGAAGTCTTTCCCTCTGCTAAACTTCTTGATGTGACTATAGATGAACAACTAAAGTTTGATATCCACATACAGCAAAACATGAAGAAAACCCACCAAGGTATACTATATAGGAATAACCCCACTTCCTCTCCTCTTCTACTAGACATACTTTGGCTTCTACCTACCTCCTCCCTCCCTTACTGTGTATGGAGCTCCTCTTCTAACCAACCTTTCCTCTTCCCTCACCTCCAAACTTGAAATCTGTTACAATAGATTTCTAAATTTGCCTCCAAATCTACTTAGTTTACTCATCACTGTGCCTCCCTTCAATCTCTGAATTGGCTAGAACTCACTAATTACCTTGATTATCTCCAACTTACCACAGCTCATAGAATCATTTTCTGTCCAACCAAATGCCCTGCTCTGACAAACATTCTTCCCCCCAATACCCCTAATAGAACTCTACATTCTGAACATCAAAACTTAATTTCCATCCATAAACCAAAATGACCTGCTGGACAACTTCTCTCCTCCCTTGGCAAAAAAATGGAATTCACTCCTTTCCACACTTAGGACATTGTCAAATTTAGATAATTTCAGACCACAGCATTACTTCTACCTCTCCTCAAAATGGAGATGTAGCTGCATTCTCCCCACTTGGATCCCATTAAGCAAAGCAAGGTTTCTCCCTTTTGATGCCTAAACTCCCTAGAGTCCACTTTAGCCTTCTAAAGCCATCTCCCATGTGACGACATCTCCTTGAAAATATCAAGCACCTATGGCTCACTTAGCCATCTAAAGCTATCCTCTCATATGATAGCTTTACTAAATGTAAATATTGTATATAGTTATTCAATTTCAAAGGCATTTTACATTCATGTAAATTTACATCTCACTTTTTTCTCAAATATTTTTATTTTCAATTAAAATAATATTTGCATAATATATTTTAAACTATATACAATATTTACAATAGCCTGACTTTCAATTATATACACTGTATGTTATTAAATATCGAATTAACATCAGTTGTCAGCGATACAATATTGATTATTGCAGAGTGTCCAACAAAGATATAACTTTCTTCCAAGGATTATTTACCAATGGCCTGGGATAGCCCCGTTTCCATCAATGCGGTTGTCTTCAGTAAAGTGTAGAATTCTTCCAAGGTCGGAGGTGTATTTGCATTCCACCTTCTGGTTATGCATTTTCTCAATATAGCAAGTATTGTCCATAACAAATACATATTTATCTTATTCAGGTAGGGTCCTTCATTTACATTTAGCATTATCAGTGCTTTAGTTAAGGTAAAGGATTCATTAAATAAAGCTTGTAAAAAATGATTGATTCCATTCCAGTATGATTTAATTTTATTACATTCATAAAAAATATGAATCCAGTCTGCTTTGACTTTTCACACGTCCAGCAAAAAACATTTTTAGTAGGACTGATCTTTTTAATTCTATCTGGTGTTAAAAATGCTCTATGGTGTTTACAGTTAAATATTTTCCAGTACTGTGTGTTAGAGATGTAAACTGATAGTAAGATTATGTTCTTCGTGTTTCACTGTTGCAGTCATTACATTTGGGTAATCTGCTGGCAGGTTGCCCTCAGTCAGCCTGAATTCCAAAGTCTTGGGTCCTGCGTCGGTTGCTGTCTCCTCTTCCATGACTTCAGGTCATCAGGGGTATAAAACATGCATCCGACGCCATTTTCTTCAGTCTTTCTTGCCGCGCAGTGCCCGAAGCAGAAGCATTTCGCAAGTGCCGGTCGGCCGACTACTGAAATATTCGAGTTTGAGTTTCAGAACCGATGCTTCACTAAAGCTAAGTACCCAGGTGGGGAAACTTTTTTCTTGCTCCATACCGATGTCAGAAAAAGTTAATAATTGTATTACTTGTGGGAAGCAAACACCTCATAAGGATTTCCATTTATACTGTATTCCTTGCCTAGGCCCTGATCACAGAGTGCCTGGCTGTCAGTTTTGTGCTAGATTTAACCAACGCACTATTAAGCGTCTATATATTTTTGCCTCACAGTATTTTGGAAACAGATTTAATTACCCAAAAATGTCGTCGGATAGCAATCCGACTACCGGAGTACACAAAAAACGCAAAGAAAAGGACAGAGAAAGGCAGTCGAGATCCAAAATTGACGATGAAGCTTCTAAGCCAGTCGCTGGTTCATCGGTACTCAGTGAGCTGCTTTCGCAGCCCCTGATACCCGCTACCTTCGAGTCGCAGGCCTCTACCAACACCCATGTGGAGTCCGGCATGCCGCAAGGTACTCAAGGTATTGGACCGGCGGATGTATCTCCCTCTGATGGATCCAGAGCAGCTGAGCAGGCACCGGCTTCTGAGGGTGTATTCAGACCTCAACATTTGTATATCAAACCGACCGCTGCAAAACCAAAGACAAAAGCAACTTCTAAAACTAAAAAACTGACACATGAGCCACGTGCACAGGCCTCTATGCATAAAAAACAGATGATCAAAATGGCTGAAGACCTTATTACCTTGATCAGGGGTACCCATCCCCCTCCAGATAAGAGGCCTAGGCAAGACACTGATTATGAATCTTCAGATCAGGTTTCCATTTCTTCTGATTCCTCTTCTGATCAGGAATTATGTATACCTCCCTATGAGAATTCTGATGCAGAGGAAGTCTATACCATCTGCATCTCCTCCTGAGGATTATTCATTTGGAGAAACCTTGCATACTTTGAGGGAGCATTTTCACTGGGAGAGTCAAGATTTCTCAGAATCAAAAAAGAGGCTCAGGGATTTCCTTCTTCCTCAGCACAGGCCTTCAGCCATTCCCCCTGTTTTAGACATTGTGGATGATGTGTTTTCGGAGTCGAGCTTGACTCCTTACCTCCGGCTCCCAGTAAGCCTGACAGATATTACAGGATCCCTGACTCTCACATAAATTTTTATTTAGAAACCCTGCTGTTGATCCTGAAACTATTTCACAGGATCCAAAGAGAGTTAAGGCCTCAACAGCAAAAAATCCTACCCCCTCTGACAGAGATTCAAGTGTACTGGACAGATGCATACTTTGCATTGTGGTTTTGATTCCTTATAGGCCTCCTGCAGGGCCGCAATTACTGGATCTGTGATTAGGAGGCATGCCTGGCTAAAAGAACAAAATTTGCCTGATCATGTTAAAGCTAAATTGCTAGATGCACCATTATAGCATGATATTCTGTTTGGTATTAAGGGAGAAGAGGTTTTAAAGAAAAAGGAAGACAAAGCTAAGTCTATGCAAACTGTTTAAGACTTCTTACAAGTGCAGCCACCAAGATTCAGTAGACACTGGCCTACAAAAAATTGGTCCTTTCCTGTGTCAGAGCTCAAAGGGGCAAATCCAGACACCCTAAGGGTTCCAGATACCAGGTGCAAGATTCATACAGGTCAAAGCAATGGAGCACTTCTACCTCCAAATCTGGAGGAGATAAAGCGCAAACCTGCAGAAAACCGTCCCAATGACTTCCCTCTACCTACACCAAGCACTTATCTTTTGGCAGCACCCTTAGGGGGAAAATTAGCACTTTTTGCTCAAGATTGGCAGTTAATAACCCAGGACAAGTGGGTGCTAAACATAGTATCACAGGGATACATATTCCATTTCCACACTCTGCCAATGGCAAATGGTTGGCCAGATCTGCCAAAAAATCAATGGGCAGAGGCACAGAAACAGGTTATGTCCCTCGTGGATATGGGGGCCATTCAGCCAGTACCAGAACAGAAAAAAGGGCATGGTTTTTACTCAAGACTGTTCTTGGTACCCAGAAAGGACAAGGCCTGGCGGCCAATACTGGATTTATCGATTTTGAACACATACCTGGACATTCCAAGATTCAAAATGCTGACTTTGCAGCAGCTTCTGCCCATGCTGGGCAAGAATGCTTGGCTGGTGACATTAGACCTAAGAGGCATACCTGCATGTCCCAATAAGGCAAACGTGCAGAAGATACCTCAGATTCAAGGCGGGCTTAATGCATTACCAATTCTCTGTACTGCCCTTTGGCTTATCTACTGCGCCCAGGGTCTTTACAAAGTGCCTGGCACCAGTAATTGCATTTTGCAGACAAAGAAGTATACAAATATACCCTTACTTGGATGACTGTCTCATTCAAGCAGAGAACAAGGACATTCTTCTTCGACACCTGGCGTTTGTGAAAAGGCTCCTAACATGCCTAGGGTACACAATAAATGAAAAGAAATCACAACTGGTACCGTCTCAAAAGATAACATTCCTGGATGCAAGCTTGAATACAACTGCCCAGATGGCTTGCCTCACGCCAGACAAGCAAAGGCAACTGACTACTTACGTCAAACTGATGGCAACAAAAACCCAGTTATCTGCAAGACAAATTCTAGTTCATGGCATCCTGCATCCTGCATCCTACTGATTCCATATGCAAGACTGCATATGAGGAAACTTCAATGGTATCTAAAAAGTTTATGGAGTCAACATTCTCAGTCAGGAAACAATGATTCCTCTCTTTCCCTGCCCTGCCTACAACAGGAGTTTCTATGGTGGGCAAAGGCATGTCACCAAAACATTGGACGGGCCTTCACTCTACTCCCTGCCAGCCAAACCTTAACAGACGCATCAGATTATGCCTGGGGGTCCCACATGGCAAAAAGATGCATTCAGGGCATATGGACTGCAAAACAAATGCATCTACTTATCAACCAGAGAGAGATGCTAGCTCTTCAAAATGCCCTAACAGCCTTCAAGGACTTACTTCACCCAGGACAACTACTGATAAAGACGGACAACATCACTGTCATGTGGTATGTAAACAAGCAAGGGGGCCCACACTCTTACCCCCTTTGCAGATTAGCCACGGTACTAAGGGACACAGCTTTGACCTACCAAATACATCTTCAAGCTCAATTCCTGCCAGGAAAGCAAAATACTCTGGCAGATGATTTAAGCAGAAACCTTATGGATCCTCACGAGTAGAAACTAAATCCACAAGTCCTCAGCATAACAGAGAAATGGGGGAGCCCAGATATAGATCTGTTTGCCTCTCCTCAAAATTATCAATTGAAAAGATTCTGCACAAGGACTTTTCACAGATGAGCATGGAAAGTGGACGCCCTATCCCTTCAGTTGGAAAAACCTATCAGTTTACGCCTTTCCTCCTCTGCCTCTTCTTCCCAAGGTCCTCCTAAAAGTCAGACAAGAGAAACCAAAGATGATACCAATTGCCTTGGACTGGCCCGACCAATACTGGTACCCAATCCTAAGGAACTTATCTCAATACCCAGCTTGGACCTTACCTCAAAAACCTCAACTACTGTCCCAGCAAAACAATCGGATCCTGCACAATCAACTCCAGACACTGAACCTGGCAGCATGGCTGATCATGTAGTTATACAAACAACACCTCGCAGTAAAGCTGTGATTGATGTCATTTTGGAAGCCGGAAGGCCTTGTACTAGAAAATCTTATGCTGATAAATGGAAGAGATTCTGTGCTTGGAATCGAGCACAAGGAACTGATACAGCAGAACCAAATATTCCTCAGATATTACAATACTTAGATGTTTGACAAAGGCCTATCTTTCTCATCAGTTAAAATCCATGCCTCTGCCATTTCGGCTCATTACAATACAGAGCCACCAATCATTTCTCATCCTTTATTAAAGCAGTATCTTAGAGGAGCCAAAAATTTAAGGCCTCCTAGAAGATCACCATTACCTGCATGGGACCTCAATTATGTGTTGGAAAAGCTCACCCTGCCCCCATTTGAACCAGCTGCTACCGCTGATATAAAGTTCTTATGGAAAACAGCTCTGCTACTAGCAATTACTTCAGCAAGAAGAGTTTCAGAGCTACAGGCTCTCATGGCTGTAGATCCTTTTATCATATTTTACCCAGACAGGGGTGTCTCTGAGGACAAATCCTACATTTATGCCTAAGGTGGTTTCCAGTGTGGCTCTTAAACAATTCATCTGCCAACCTTTTATCCAAATCCGCAGAACAAGGGGGAGAGAATTCTGCATTCCTTGGACGTATACAGACAGCTGAGATTCTACTTGAGCAGGACTAAAGCTCTAAGAAAAAACGAGCAATTACTAGTGACATGCTGCAGGATCAGAAGGAAAGGCTATTTCAAAGCAGACAATTTCAAAGTGGATAAGCCGCTGCATCCGTTTCTGCTACTTTGCACCATGGTAAACCTGTGCCCAAGGGCATTAGGTCTCATTCCACCAGAGCTGCAGTTACTTCAGCAGACTTTCTCAGAGGAGTACCAACCAAAGACATTCTAGAAGCTGCTACTTGGAGTTCTGTTCACACCTTTACAAAGCATTATCACTTGCCTCTTTAAGTCCAGGGCAGGCTTTGCTACTGCAGTTCTGCAGGGCCTTGTAGCTGCACCCAATGTTTAGCTCCATCCCAACTATAGCTTTGGGATTCTACCCAAATGTAATGACTGCAGCAGTGAAACATGAAGAACATAGTGCAGTTGTGTACACTTACCATAAATGTAGATGTTCGAGTGTATTCACTGTTGCAGTCCAGGTTACCCACCCGCCATCCCCCTGTCATTCTGGAGTTTCTTTCCTTCTCCATCTTCTACAGCCTATGTGGTGTATTTGCTTCTAGATGAAGGTAAAGTTTATATTGATGCATGTATATATACACATATATATATATATATATATATATATATATATATATATATTTTTTTTTTTTTTTGCTACCTTTTTGGGGGCATCTGACATCAGGGACAAGAAAAACTAAAGAAAATGGTGTCGGCTGCTTGTTTTATACCCCTGACGACCTGACATCATGGAAGAGGAGACCTCAACCGACGCAGGACCCAAGGCTTTCGAATTCAGGTCGACTGAGGGCAACCTGCCAGCAGATTTAATGACTGGAACAGTGAATACACTTTAACATCTACATTTATGGTAAGTGTACACAACTGTACTTTACTTTTAATTTCTTCTGTTAACTGCAACAACTGACCTTTTGTTACGAACTGCCAGTATGATGGGTTGGGAATTTTTATATGTTAACTCTATATAGATTTGAAATGGAATTTTTCTTTTCACAACTATTACATATAAATTCATACAGAAAACGTATTAGATTTGGAATATCTTTAAATGAGGAATTACTGTGGTGGTGGTGGTGCTGCGGTAGCATTGTACTCCTACAGAAAACGTATTAGATTTGGAATATCTTTAAATGAGGAATTGCTGCGGTAGCATTGTCGCCTCACAGTTGGACGTTGCCCGTTCGATTGTCAGTTGCAGCGTCTTCTGTGTGGCGACATGCGTGAATGGGTGTTCCTTCGTTGAAGGTTGTGCGTTGGGCCCGGCAAGCCAGCACGTGAAAATCTACTGCCAATCATTAGCGGACCGGAGTTCCGCTGTGGCGACCCGTAACTGGGAAAAGCTGAAAGAAACAAACAATATCTAAAACATTTAATTTATTTACACATTGAAACCAGCATAAGAATCCATTTTGTTCCCAGGAGGTTATCGTTTCCTATATATTTTGAGGAAAGTTCTTAGTGATGGTAAATGGGGTTAAAAGGTCAAAGCAAAGTTTTAGATCTGTGTTTGCAGTGATAAGTTTCCTAAAGGAATTGATTAATCAGTGTTCTCAAAGGTTTTGTTATATTATATTGTAAACTTATGCATAGTATGTACCAGGGTTTGTTTGATTTGTCTACTATTAAAATTCTTTTAATAGATTAAATTAATTTGTTAATGTAGCCATTGTTAATTCTTTCCAGTTGGCAAAATAATTTGGGTTTATCCAGTCTATTGTAGTTTTAAGCACAGATGCTTTTATATATGTTTCTATTTCTGGGGAAGTTCAATCCTCCTTGTGTCCAGGGTCTAATGTGATGAGTTAGAGTTACTCTATTCTTTTTGGGATACCATAAAAATTTTATTAAACATGAGTTTATTAAACATGAGTTTATTTCTTTAAGAATGCATCTTTCAGGAATTAACTGTATTGCTAATGCTATATATAATATTTGTGGCATTAAGACCATTTTTATTAATTGCAATCTGTCTTCAAAAGTTAATATAATTTTGTTCCACTTTTCTATATATATATGTTTTGTTTCGATAATGTTTTATAATTTATTAATATTGTTTTGTTTATTTTTTTTGCATAACACTGTTCCTAAATAATTTAGCGTAAGTTCTTATTTTCCTATGATGGATTTATCTGTAACTTGTAGGTCTTTTTTCTTATTTAAAAATAGAAATTTAGATTTTGATCTATTAAAGTGTAGATCTGAAATCTTATAAAATGTCTCCATTACTTCTTCTAGCTCTCCTAATGACTCTCTGGAGTTTGATCATCATCATCTTCTTTCAGCTGTTCCCATTAGGGGTCACCACAGCGGCTCATCTGTTTCCATTTCTTCCTGTCCTCTGCATCTTGCTTGGTCACACCAACCACCTGCATGTCCTCTTTCACTACATCCATAAATCTTATCTTAGACCTTCCTCTTTTCCTGTTACCTGGTAGCTTCATCCTTAGCATCTTTTTCCCAATATACTCAGCATCCCTCCTCAGCATATGTCCAAACCAACGTAATCTTGCCTCTCTGGCTTTGTCTGCAAACCTTCCAAACTGGGCTGACCCACTAATATACTTATTCTTAATCCTGTCCGCCTTCGTCACACCCAGTGCAAATCTTTATATCTTTAACTCTGCCACATCCAGCTCAAACTCCTGCATTTTTGTCAGTGCCACTGTCTCCAACCCATGTAACATAGCTCGACTCACTACCCTCTTGTAGACCTTCCCTTTCACTATTACTGGTACTCGTCTGTCACAAATCACTCCTGACACTCTTCTTCACCCACTCCATCCTGCCTGTACTCTCTTCTTCCTCTATTCCACACTCACCGTTACTCTGAACTATTGATCCCAAGTATTTCAACTCTTCCACCTTGGCCACCTCTACTCCTTGAGTCCTCACCATTCCTCTATCCTCCCTCTCAATTCACACACATATATATTCTGTCTTAGTCCTGCTGACCTTCATTCCTCTTCTCTCTAGAGCATATCTCCATCTCTCCAGGGTCTCCTCCACGTGTTCCCTACTCTCACTACAGATCACAATGTCATCTGCAAACATCATAGTCCACGGGGACTCCTCTCTGATCTCGTCTGTCAACCTGTCCATTACCATTGCAAATAAAGGGCTCAGAGCTGATCCTTGATGTAACCCCTCTTCCACCTTAAACGCATCCGTCACTCCCACCGCTGTCACACTACCCTCGTACATATCCTGTACCACTCTTACATACTTCTCTGACACTCCTGACTTCCTCATACAATACTACAACTCCTCTCTAGGCACCCTGTCATATGCTTTCTTTAAGTCTACAAAATCACAATGCAACTCCTCCTGACCTTCTCTGTACTTCTGTATCAACACTCTGAGCAAACATCGCATCTGTAGTGCTCTTTCCCAGCATGATACCATACTGCTGATCACTAATTATCACCTCTCTTCTTAACCTAGCTTCCACTACTCTTTCCCATAACTTCATGCTGTGACTGATCAATTTAATCCCTCTGTAGTTACTACAGCTCTGCACATCACCCTTATTCTTAAAAATCGGTACCAAAACACTTTTTCTCCATTCCTCAGGCATCCTCTCACTTTCCAAGATTTCATTAAACAATCTGGTTAAAAACTCTACTGCTATTTCACCTAAACACCTCCATGCTTCCACAGGTATGTCATCTGGACCAACAGCCTTTCCATTCTTCATCCTCTTCATAGCTATCCTTCCTCCTTTCTAATCCATTGTACTTCATGATTCACTATCCTCACATCATCCAACCTTCTCTCCCTCTCATTCTCTTCATTCAGCAACCCCTCAAAGTACTCTTTCCATCTCCTCAACATATTCCTCGCTTGCGAGTATGTTTACCTCATTATCCTTTATCACCTTTACCTGCTGCACATCTTTTCTAGCTCAGTCCCTCTATCTAGCCAATCGGTACAGGTCCTTTTCTCTCTCCTTAGTGTCCAACCTTTCATACAGCTCTTCATATGCCTTATCCTTAGCCTTCGCCACCTCTCTCTTTGCCATGCACCTCATCTCCTTATACTCATGTTTACTTTCTTCATCTCTCTGACAATCCCACTTCTTCTTTGCCAGCCTCTTCCTCTGTGTAGTCTCCTGTACTTCCTCATTCCACCACCATGTCTGTGTCATCATTCCTCCGTCCAGATGTCATACCAAGCACCTTTATTGCCGTCTCCCTTACTAGCTTTGTTGTAGTTACCCAGCTATTTGGTAACTCTTCACTGCCACCCAGTGCTTGTCTTAACTCATCCCTGAACTCCACCTCACAATTACCCTTTTTCAATTTCCATCATTTGATCTTTGGTGCTGGCCTCACACTCCTCCTCCTCTTCTTGATCACCAACCAACATCATCCTACAAACCACTGTCCTATGCTGCCTAACTACACTTTCCCAGGTCACCACTTTCCAGTCTCCAATCGCCTTCAAATTGGCCCTCCTACATAAGATATAATCCACATGTGTGCATCTTCCTCCACTCTTGTATGTCACCCTATGCTCCTCCCTCTTGTTAAAATACGTGTTCACCACAGCCATGTCCATCCTTTTCACAAAATTCACTGCCATCTGACCTACTGCATTCTTTTGTTTAACACCATAACTACCCATCACTTCCTCATCCCCTCTGTTCCCTTCACCAACATGCCCATTGAAATCTGCTCCAATCACCACTCTCTCACCCTTGGGTACAGTCCTCACCACTTCATCCAACTCGCTCCAAAATTTTTCTTTCTCATCCATTGCACACCCACCTTGTGGAGCATATGCACTAACAACATTCATCATTACACCATCAATTGGCTTCATAAGCATCACTCTATCCGACACTCTTTTCACCTCCAAAACACTCTTAGCATACTGTTCCTTCAGGATAACTCCTACGCCATTTCTCCTCCCAGCCACACCATGAGTTTGATAGGGTTAATAAAATATTATCAGCAAAAAGCATTATTTTAGATATGTACTGGTCATAGACTTGTATTCCTTTTATTCTTGGATTATTGCGTATTATTTCTGCAAGTATTTCTATAGCCAAAGCAAATAAAATAGGAGAAAGGGGGCATCCTTGTTTAGTACCTTTCGTTATATGGATAGATTGCGGTGAAAGGACCTAATTTAATGTAGGCTAAGTTATTAATATGTATGTTTTTCAGTAATAAGAAGGGAGGAGGAAATTCAAATGATTTTAAATAGATATTCCAAGTTGAGGGAATCAAAGGCTTTTTCTGTGTCTAATACAATTACAAAGTGTTTCTCTATCTTCTTTATTCACATAAGCTATAAGAGTAAGTATCCTTTTAATATTATCATGTGTGTGCCTGTTATATAAAAATCCAGTTTGATCATTATTAGTCTTTGAAAGTGGGATTTTCATTCTGTTAGCTGGGATTGACATGAATTTTTTGCAATCATTCAGTAATTATATAGGTCTGTATGAGGTGCATCTTGTCAACAATTTCTTTGTAGGATATAGGTTTTTGTAGGTCTATTTTTAAGTTTTTGGGAATTTTTTTTTAAATTGATAAGGTTTGTGTCTATTTTGTTGGTATCTAAATCTTCTTTTTTGAAGTGTTCCATATAATGGAACCGAAATGCTTCAAGGATGTCCCCTATATCTGATACTTTTTTTTCCCTTTCTTTTCATGATATATACTACTAATGTTATTTGCTTTAGATTGTATTTTAATTCTTGTAGATAAGTTATGTAGATATCTGGGGGAGGTGGCTAATGAGTTTAATTTTATTTTTTCCAAGGCTAGACAAGTTTTGTGTGTTAGAATCTCATTATATTTTTTTATTTAATTCCTCTATTTCTTTTTTGACTTCTGGACAATTCTGATTTTTTTTTTAGATTTTACTGTCAAGAGTCTGGTTTGCAAGTCTAATGATTCAGATTCCCACTCCCTAACTTTGTTTTTGTACCAGCTAAGGGTCTTACCAAATAAATACGATTTTAATGAGTCTCAAACCATGACTCTACTGATTTCTGTTCTTTTGTTAATTTCAAGAAATAATTGCAGTTCTGACAACATCCAGGGTCTGAATTCTTTAATTTTCCTGATATATGATGGAATTCTAGTAGAGAGGATTAAAGGTTTAAACTCTATTTGGAGCTTCATTATCAGAGAGTCATGATCTGTGTAGGGGCATGGAACTATTGAAAAGTTGAGGATTTTTGTTTGTAAATCTTGAACTATGAATAATTTGTCTATTCTGGTTTGTGTTCCAAATCTATGGTCTTTATGGGAAAATAAGGATTTATCATCTTTTACTTTAAAAGTGTCTATTAAATTAAATGAATCAGTCCATTTTATTAAGGATTTTGAAATAGTTAGTATGCGAAAAGACGACTTGGTGGTTTCAGAAGATTCTAAGATACAATTAGTCTCCTCCCAGTATAAGATTTCCTTTATAACTGTTGGAAATAAAATCTAGGTGTTTTTTAACCGTTCCTGCTCCAATTCCTGGGAACCAATATAGATTAGCTAAGGGCCATATTCTGTTATTAAATTTAATTATAACAAATGCTAGTAGACCTTCTTTGTCTTCATATTTATAAATAACTTTTGGAGTGATTGTTTTTCTTCGAGAGAATTGATGCTCCTTTTGTCTTTTTCTATAGGAGGATTGAGCTAAGACTCTATATAGTCCTTAGGGTTCCAAATAAAGCTATCATTAGTCTTAAAATGCGTTTCCTGGAGAAATACTACTTGTGCATTATTTAGATTTAAATATTTTAGTAAGTTTTATCTTTTATTTGCGTTATTTAAGCCATTAGTATTTAATGATAAGAATGTTAAATCCATTTCAAGTTATTGTTGGAAGAAACTTTTTGCTTTTTTTTTATTTTGATTATAGTAGTTATACCATATTCTCTGATAACATTGGATGTTTTTGTGTGTAAACATGGGAGTGTAATTTAATGATGATCTTCGTGTTTCACTGTTGCAGTCATTACATTTAGTTATCTGCTTGCAGGTAGCCCCAAGTCGGCCTGATTAACAAAGTCTTAGGTCCTGCGTTGGTTGCTGTCCTTTCTTCCATGACGTCAGGGGTATAAAAAATGCAGCCAATGCCATTACATCAGTCTTCCTTGCCATGTGGTGCCCGAAGCAGAAGCAGTTTGCAAGTGCCGGTTGGCCGACTCCTGAAATTTTCGTTCGAGTTTCAGAACCGAAGTCTTCAACTAAAGCCAAGTACCCCATTGGGGAAAATTTTTCTTGTTCCTTACCGATGTCAGTAAAAGTTAATTGCATTACTTGTGGAAAGCAAATACCTCACAAAGATTTTCATTTGTACTGTATTCCTTGCCTATGCCCTGACCACGACGTACCTTGCTGTCGGTGTTGTGCTATATTTAATCAGCGCACTATCCATCGTCTGTATATTTTCACCTCTAAATATTTTGGTTCTCGGTTTAATTATCCTGAAATGTTATCGGTTAGCCATCCGACTACCTGGATTCTGAAAAACGCAGAGATAGACAGAGACAGGCCGCCTAGGTCCAAAGCTGCCGACGACGCTTCTAAGCCAGTTGCCAGTTCGCCGGTACTCAGTGAGGTGCTTTCACAGCCCCTGATACCCGATACTTCTGATTCGCAGGCCTCTACTGAGACCCATTCAGAGTCCGGTATTCCACAAGATATTTTAACTCTGGAACCTGCGGATGTCTCGACCTTGGATGGGTCCGAAGCCGCTGTGCAGGCAGCCAGCATCTGAGGGTGTATTCAGGCCTATGGACTTGCATTATTAAACAGACGCCTCCTTCTTCATTTAGGCCTAAATCTCAAACCATGCCTACGAAACAGACGCCCAGGCCGCATGCTCAAGGCCTCTATCCCTAAAAAACAAATGATAATAATGGCTGAAGATCTTATAACCCTAATCAGGGGAAGCCAACCTCCCCCTTCTAAGAGACCTAGGACTGAAGTTGTTTATGAATCTTCTCACCAGGATTCTGATTTTTCTGATTCTTCTGATGATCTGGATTTGCCCTTATCTACTTGAGGATTGTGATGCAGCGGACTCTATCCTCTCTGCTTCCCCTCCAGAGAATTTTTCTTTTGGTGAAACCTTGCGTCCTCTAAGGGAGCATTTCCACTGGGAAAGCCAGGATTTTTCTGATTCAGAAAAGAGGCTTGGGGATTTCTTACTCCTATCTCAGCATAGGCCTTTAGCTGTACCTCCTGTACTAGACATTGTTGATGATGCCATTTCGGAATCTAGTTTGCCCCCTAATTATTTGCCTCCTGCACCCAGAAAACCTGACAGATATTACAGGGTGCCTGATTCACACAAGTTCCTTTTTAAAAATCCTATTGCGGATCCAGAGACTATTTCACAGGGACCCAAGGGCATTAAGGCATCTACTGCTAAAAATCCTACCCCTTCTGATAGAGACTCCAGGGCACTGGAATAGATGGGGTAAGAAGGTTTACACTTCTGCAACCTTGGCTATTAGGTCTTTAAACTGTTTCATATGTTAAAGTATTAACAGCATGTTATTGGATTGCTTAAACAGAAAGTTATGATGATTCCTGACTGTGCTGAAAATAAAGAATTACAGGATTTAATGCATTCTGCTGAACAGGTTGGAAAACATACTTAGCAGTGTGGATTTGATTCATTAGAGGCTTTTTGCAGGGCTGCTGTTACTGCGTCTGTGCTAAGGCGTGCTTGGCTTAAGGAGCAATCTTTGCCTGATCATGTTAAAGCTAAACTGTTGGATGCTCCCTTAAATCAGGACCGCCTGTTTGGCCACAAAACTGAGGAAGTTCTTAAAAAGATGGAAGGTAAAGCTAAATCTATGCAAACTGTTAAATATTTCTTACAAGTTCAGCCTCCTAGATTTAGTAGGCACTGGCCCTCTAAGAATTGGTCCTTTCCAGCCCCTTCCAGGTCTTCTCAAGCCAAACCCAGACACAGCAGAAACCCTAGGTTTCAGTCCCAGGGAACACACAAGACTAAGCAGTGGGGGGTTTCCGCATCCAAATCTGGGGGTAGTAAGACCCCCCCCTTATGGAAAACTGTCTCAATGACTTGCCTTTAAAACTTCAAAGCACTTCCCAAGTGAATGCTCCTTTAGGCAGAAAGATTGGTCTGCAGGCCAAAAACTGGGAGCTCATTACCCAGGACAAATGGGTTTTAAATAGTGTCCCAAGGATATAGATTTCACTTCCACACGTTACCAACACCAAGCGGGTAGCCAGATCTACCCCCAAATCAGTGAGCAGAGGCCCAAAATCAAGTACTCTCTCGAGCATGGAGGATATTCAGTTGGTACCAGAAGAGGAAAAGGGACATGGTTTCTATTTGAGACTTTTCCTGGTACCCAGAAAAGCCAATACATGGCGTCCTATCCTGGACCTTTCTAACACCTTTCTGGTGATTCCAAAATTCAAAATGCTGACTCACCAGCTGCTTCCTATCCTAGGCAAAGATGCCTGGTTGGCAACACTAGACTTAAAAGAAGCATACCTGCACATCCCTATCAGGGAGTCTTTCAGAAGATACCTATGCTTCAAAGCAGGCTACATGCACTATCAGTTCTCTGCACTGGCCTTTGGCTTATCTACTGCACCCAGGGTATTCACAAAGTGCCTAGCTCCAGTCATTGCATTTTCCAGGCAAATAAATATTCAAATGTACTCATACCTGGACAATTGTCTAATTCAAGCAGAAAGCCAGGACATAATTTTGAATCTGGTCTTTGTTCATAGGGTGCTGACTTGTCCAGGGGTACACCATAAACAAAAATAAATCACACCTGGTACCCTGTCAACAAATTATATTCCTGGGAGCAAGCTTAAATACAACTTCCCAGATGGCCTTCCTCACACCAGAGAAATGGATTCAGTTGACAACCTACTTTAAACAAGTGGCCATAAAAACCCAGTTATCTGCAAGGCAAATACTGCAAGCCTTGGGGTTCTTGGCCTCCTGCATTCTTCTACGTCCGTATGCAAGGCTGCTTATGAGGAAACTACAATGGTATCTCAAACGCCTATGGTGTCAACATTCACAGGATCTAGAAGGAATGATTCCTATCATACCTTGCCTATGCCTAGAGTTCCTTTGGTGGGCAGAGGCTTGCCACCAAAACGGGGGACTACCATTCACACTACCCCCTGCCACCCAAACCTTAATAGACACATCAGACTATGCATGGGGGGGCTCACCTGGCAGGGAAGTGCATTCAGGGCAAATGGAACTCAAGTCAAATGCACCTGCACATAAATCAAAAGGAAATGTTAGCTGTGCAGAATGCTCTGACAGCCTTCAAGGACCACATTCTTCCAGGACAACTAATGGTAAAGACTGGCAACACCACTGTCATGGTACATAAACAAGCAGGGGGGTACACATTCTTACCCCCTCTGCAGACTAGCCATGGCATTGTGGAACACAGTCTTGAGCTACCAAGTAAATCTACAAGCTCAATTCCTGCCAGGAAAACTAAATACACTGGCAGACGGACTGAGCAGAAACCTCATGGACCCACACAAGTGGAAACTGGAACCAAGGATTTTCAACATGTTGACAAGCAAATGGGGAAGCCCAGATATAGACCTGTTTGCCTCCCCCCAGAACCATCAGTTGGACAAATTTTGCACAAGGATTCCCCACAAGCTAGCTTGGAAAGTGGATGCTCTATCCTTCAGCTGGAAAAACCTATCAGTTTATGCCTTTCCTCATCTGCCTTTGCTCTCCAAGGTACAAATAAAGATCAAACAGGACAAGCCAAGGATGATTTTAATTGCACCAGACTGGGCACGTCAACACTGGTACCTCTCTTGCGCAGTGTGTCACGCTTGGCCCCATGGTACCTGCCTCAGACTCCTTCCCTGTTGTCTCAGCAGGAGAACCAGATTCTACATCCTCGGCTGCAAACCCTGAACCTAGCAGCCTGGGTAATTACCTAATCTCTCCTTTACCACCCCTCAGTAAATCAGTGATGAATATAATTTTAGAGGCAAGGAGGCCTAGTACTAGAAAATCTTATGCTACAAAATGGAAAAGATTTTTTGCCTGGAACCAATTTCAAGGGATGAGCACAGCAGTGCCCAGTTTATCTCAGATTCTGCAATATTTGACGGAGATGCTTCATAAGGGCTTGTCCTTTTCCTCCATCAAAATTCATGCCTCAGCCATTTTAGCTCATTGTAGCACAGAGCCTCCCCTCTTCTCTTCCACTGCTCAAGCAGTTCCTCAGAGGGGCCAAAAATTTAAGGCCACCCAGGAGAGCTCCTACTCCAGCCTGGGACCTTAACTTTGTCTTGGAGAAACTCGCTCTTCCTCCTTTCGTGCCAGATGCTACTGCAGATTTAAAATTCCTTTCCTGGAAAACAGCTTTCCTTTTGGCAATCACTTCTGCAAGAAGGGTATCTGAATTACAGGCCCTTATAACAGTGGAGACTTCTATCATCTTTCATGCGGACAGGGTGCCCCTCAGAACCAATCCCTCCTTCATGCCCAAGGTGGTATCCAGAGTGGCTCTTAATCAGTCCATTCATTTGCCTACCTTCTTTCCTAACCCACAGAACAAAGGGGAACGGATACTGCACTCCTTAGATGTGCACAGACAACTTAGATTCTACTTGGACAGGACTAAACCTCAAAGGAAATCTGAACAACTGCTGGTGGCATTTGCTGCAGGGACAGAGGAGAAAGCCATTTCAAAGCAAACCATTTCAAAATGGATAGGCCACTGCATTCATTTCTGCTATAAGCATCATGGAAAACCTATCCCACAGGGCATCAGACCCCATTCAACCAGGGCTGCGTCTACCTCTACAGCCTTTCTTAGGGGCGTCCCTACAAGGGACATCCTAGAAGCTGCTACCTGGAGTTCTGTACATACTTTAACCATCATCATCTGACAATTTTCTCTAAAACCAGAGCTGGCTTTGCCACTGCAGTCTTGCAGGGCCTTATAGCTGGTCCTAATTCTATTCCTCCTCCCAACCATAGCTTTGGGAATCTACCCAAATGTAATGACTGCAACAGTGAAATATGAAGAACATAGTACAGTTGTGTACACTTACCATAAATGTAGATGTTCCAGTGTATTAACTGTTGCAGTCCTGGTTACCCTCCCTCCAGCCCCCTTTCTTCTTTTGGCTATACCTCTTCTCTCCCTTACTATGCTCAAAAAGCTTTTTGGTGTATTTGCTTTTTTGTTGGAGGTATATTCTTGTATTTATAGTTTTAATTGCTTCCCATTAGGGGGCACCTGACATCTGGGGCAAGAAAAACTGATGTAATGGCGTCAGCTGCATGTTTTATACCCCTGACGACCTGGAAGGGACAGCAACCGATGCAGGACCCAAGACTTTGTTAATCAGGCCGACTGAGGGCTACCTGCAAACAGATAACCAAATGTAATGACTGCAACAGTGAATACACTCGAACATCTACATTTATGGTAAGTGTACACAACTGTACTTTCTTTAAATATAAGTTTGGTAAAATTCTGGTCAGGCTTTAAAAAAGTACTTCTATAAAACATTAATTCTAAAGTACCAAATACAAGTAAATATGAATTTCCCATTAAACATGGAATGAAAGTCATTCCTAATCCAATAGATAAAGCTAGGGCTATTGGATTATCACTCATACCTTTAACCAACAACATCAACTGAGCTCCATATGTTAAATTATTATATGGGGAATTTTCTTAAGAGATGTGAAATTCTATATTATTCTGTTCTGTAGTATTTTATATATCACGATGGAATGTTAGTGTAAACAATTGTTGACTTTATTTACATCTCACTTTTTGATGATACTTGTAACAGATTTTATTGAAACTGTATTTCTTTTACTGTATTTACTGCAAATGCATTTGTTGTTTACTGTTTTTCTTTGCTGTATTCTGTTTTATCGAGCTTTTCACCCCGTGCCTCCACTGAAAATGGGCTCCCTGAGCCCAGTGGACTTCCCCAGTAATCAAACTGAAAATAAATAATAAAATCTAACTGCAGAAAACTGAAGTATTTTAACTGTTGCATTATCCTACTTTGAATACTCAATGATTTATGTCTGGCAGAGACTAGGGTCAGGAATTAGTGATTTTCCCATTTCCACATGCTTTTATGTGCATGCTGTTACTGTTTTGTATGAGCAGGAACTCTTGACCTCAACTAGGCTTCATGGGTAAATTCACAGTTGGTGCCAGCAGATAGATTTTACCTAATTCGTAGTTTAAAAAAAGCTCACAATTTAATACATCTTTCAGCCATCTTTATTACATATTTGTTAAGGCCCAACATTAAACAGAATTCTTACAACACTGCAACTTTGTAAGGATAAAGTAGTGAGAAAGTATCTGCAATCAGTTAACTCAAACTTTTCACTGATTGCGATGTGGGAAGTCGTGCTGTGGTGCCATTTTTCTTGACCCAAAGCATGTTTTTCAAACTGTAGATCACTTTGTACTACTACAGCAGCTAAGCAATATGGTTTTGCACCAGAAGTATTAACGCAGCTCCATAATAATCTCTGTAATAAAGACCAGTATAGTATACATTTATAATACCTTCTCAGAAAAATGTAGCACAGCCAAACCAGGTCCCAAAAGATCCTGTGTTTGGTCCCTTACTTTTCTGATGATCAGTAGTCTACTCTGTAGTCTTCCAGATGTCAGCTGCACTCTATACTCAGATGATGTTGTATTAACAAGAAGACGCAAGTTGGCTAGTTCATTAAGTAAATGGCTGCAAAGGACTTTTGTCTGTTTGAAACTGGCGTACCTGTAGTCATTTGTCAGTACTCAAAAGTCAACAATTATGTCTTTCTGAAGACATCATAGACTCTTCCATACAGCCATTGTTTTTGTGTCTTTCGGCTTTTCCCGGTTAGGGGTCGCCACAGCAGAACTCCGGTCCGCTAATGATTGGCAGTAGATTTTTACGTACTGGCTTGCCGGGCCTAACGCACAACCTTCAACGAAGGAACCCCCATTCATTTATGTCGCTACACAGAAGACACTCTGACTAAGAATCTTCCATACAGCCATTAACTGTAAAAAGATCCAGATGGTGTAAAAATCCCCCAAATAATTAGAGGTGCTTAGAGGTAGTTCTTAATCAAAACCTGATTTTTAGCACATAGGTAGAACAGATAGGCAGTCACCAGTCACCAACTTATCCAACAGAATCTCCCACCTTATAACTTCTGAATCTCAAAGATACATAGCCAGAAATAATATTATCCAAATGCTGGAATACATACTACCATTAATGTCTAAACTTCCTTCACATTATCTGGTAGTTGGCACAAAGGGTTAACTCTGCTACCTGTAGCTGCTTTGTACAAGGTTTGATTCCTTCAGTCCTCATTTGCCGCTGTGTGACCTTGAGCAAGTTACTTAAGCAGACATTGCTCCCAGGTTGTACCTGAAAAGGAACTCTGTTTTCAGTAGAACTACTTGGTTAACACATGAGTATTATTCTTTATCATCTCAACCATTAGAACAACTAACAGCAAGATACTCCGGTTCATCCACTCATTGAATTAGTTGGGAGACACCACTGTGAAAATTTACAAAAAAAAAAAAATGGCTTACCTGTTAGAGGACACATCTTACTGAACGCATCAATATTCAAAGTGCTAAATGAAAGCTATTGCTCACCCTTAAAAATGCAGTATTAGAAACCCACAATGCTGTCTAAGAAGCCAGGAAGTGCTATAGCTTCAGACACCCACCTAAACATTTACTTCTGAAAACACCATCCACAAAACTGCTTCTGCTACCTGGAATTCCCCACCGAATAAAATGCAAAATGGTAACAGAGTAAGATCTTTTTGCAGTTTTCTAAAAATATTCCTCACTGAAAAATGTAAGTGCAATTTTGTAATGAACCAAGATAAAAGATGGACAGTTACTGTTTTTTAATTTCATTCACCTATGCACAGCACTTATCAGGCCTCATGCTACTTAGTAAATGTTATGTAATTCTATGTAAATGTGCAAAAAATGTAAATTTTGCAACTAGTAAACAGAATACTTAGTATATATTGCTATATCAGTTCTGTACAAAAAAGACACATTGGAGAAAGTTTTACAGTTGCATATTATGCATTCAAACTTTTTATCTTAGTGAGAAAGATACCACTTGTACTCTACTGAATTTTTGTGTGAAACAGTTTATATATTTGACTTGGTGTTGCAACACCAACTCAAAACGTAAAACTGAAGACTCAAAACAAACTCCACTGGCAGCAATTAATATCCACAGACAAAAGATTCACTTTTAAGCGCTTTCGTTCTTTAATTAAATCTAAACTGAATCAAAACCATTTAAATAACCCTCCAAAAAGGTCAAATGATCCAGTCAAACCAATAGAAACTTACAGTGGCTTACATCACACTTAAACCAAATTAAAGGAACATACACTAAATATTAGTATACAAAGACTGTCCACTAATAAACAGAAAAAAAAAATAAAAATTAAAATCTGAAATTTTAATTTAAATGTTAATTAAATATTCAAGTATACATGCGCTGCAGCAAAAACAATTTAATATTAATAGATTCATTAAGGCCAGGCTTCTGATCTGCCAGGTTGTTTCTTTGCATTCACACACAGTTTTAAGTCACCAACGAACCCAGTACTGTTAACTGAATCCAATACTGCAAAAATAAACTTTTTAAAGTTTGTACAAGACACACCATGCTAGGTCAAAGCATTTGAAAAGTCTTTCTTTTTAATGGCCAAACAATACTCATAAATTCTTCTGTTGAGCACTCTTAATAGTTTTGCCTATATAAAAACTCTGACATGAATTACAGTTAGCAGTGTACACAACACAGTTCGTGCAACAGTCACCTTTGTTTGACCCAAAATACCTACCCTCAAGATTTGAACTCTAAGGAAGATGAATTAATATATCTACATTGTTTACAATGCTCACAACTGGAAGCGCCATGTGCTAAACTAGATTTTCTTCATGTTTCACTCTTGCAGTCATCACATTTGGGTTATCCTGCCAGGGGTAGTCCTCAGTCAGCCCGAATAACAGAGGCTTAGTATTTCTGCGTCTGTTGCTGTCACTCCAGGACTGACCTCAGGTCGTCAGTGGTATAAAAACATGCAGCTTTCACCATTACATCAGTCTTTCTTGCCAAGGAGCCTGAAGCAGAAGCAGTCTGCACAAGTGCTGGTCGGCCACTACCTGAGTTTTCGTTTCCAAATTGAAGTTGAAGTCTTCTAAAGCTAAGTACCCCGTTGGGGATCCTTTTTTCTTGCTCTAACTGATGTTAGAAATAGTTAACAATTGTGTCACGTGTGGAAAGCAAATACCATACCGAGACTTCCATTCTTACTGCTTCACCTTTTTAGGCCCAGACCACGACATCCCTCGCTGTCGCTTTTGTGCTTTGTTCAACGCCAGAAGTATATGTCGTCGGGCCCTTATTGTAGCTAGATATTTTTGCTCTCATCCTTGAATTCCGATATGGCTTCAGTAAGCCATCCGACTACCTATCTTCCGAAAAAAAAACGTAAGCATAAAGACAGACTGCACAGGTCCAAAACTGCCGACAATGCTTCCATTAAGCTAGTCGTCAGTTCTGCAGTCTTCAGTGAAGTGCTTTCGCAGCCCCTGATGCCCGCCTCTGTGGATTCGCAGGCCACTACCAAGACCCTTTCGGAGTCCGGTATGCTACAAGACTCTTCGACTAAGGATCCTGCGGATGTCTCTACTTTGGATGGGTCCGGAGCTGCTGAGCAGGCACCAGCTTCTGAGGAAGTACTTCGCACTACCGATATTTGACACAAACTGACAACTTTCGCGTTTTCACTTTTTTCTAAAACTACTGAGATTCTAAGGTCTAGGATACGAACTACGCCCAAAAAAATTACCCAAGCACAGCACCTCCTGCCTTGCATCAATCTCAAATGCTTAACATGGCAGAAGACCTTATGCTTATGAGGAGAAGCCAGGCTACCCCTTCCAAAAGAAAAACAGACTTGTCCTCAGTAGTTTTATCTGAACAGGAGTCCAATGACTGATGCTTCTGAATATGAAGACATGCAACCCCTCTCTGCTTATGAGAATTCTGATGCAGAGGAATCCTTTCCTTCTGCCTCTCCACCTGAGGATTTTTCATTTGGTGAAACCCTTCATACTTTAAGGGAGCATTTCCAATGTGGGAATGTCAGGACTATCCTCAGTCAAAGAAGAGACTCTGGGAATTTTTATATTTACAACAGCACAGACCTTTGGCCATTCCTCCTGTCCTGGATGTTGATGTTTTTATGGAATTCAGTTTGACTCCTGACACCCTTCCTCCTGCTCCCAGGAAACCTGACCGGTACTACAGAGTCCCTGACTCTCTCAAATTCCTTTTCAAAAATCCTACTGCTGACCCAGAGGTCATCTCTGAAGGACCTAAAGGAATTAAAGCAACCTCAGCTAAGAATCCCACCCCCTCAGACAGGGATTCCTGAGCGTTAGACAGATGGGGTAAAAAAGTATACACCTCTGCTACTCTTTCTGTTAGAGCACTAAATTGTCAGCTCCACATGCTGAAATGTCAGCAGCATACCATGGAACTCCTCAAACAAAAAATATCTTCCTTTCCTGCTTGTGCAGAAACTAAAGAATTACAAGAGCTTGTGCATTCTGCAAGCCAAGTCACTAAGCACACCTTGCAATGTGGCTTTGACGCCCTAGAAGCATCTTGCAGGGCAGCAGTCACTGGTTCTGTCCTTAGAAGACATGCTTGGCTTAAGGAACAGACCTTGCCAGACCATGTCAAATCCAAATTATTGGACGCACCATTGAACAAAGGCAATTTGTTTGGCACCAAGGCAGAAGAGGTCTTAAAGATGGAAGAGAAAGTCGAATCTATGCAGACAGACTTTACAGGTCCAGCCACTAAGGTTCAGTAGGCATTGTCCCTCTAAGCACTGGTCCTTTCTGGCCCCCACCAGGCCAGCTCAGCCCAGACCCAGGGGAAGCAGACCCCCCCCCCCCCCGACAACAGCCCCAGGGAATGCAGAGATCTGAGCAATGGAGTTCCTCCTCTTCAAAAACTGTATGTGCTAAGCCACCCCCTTATGGTACGAACTGACAATGACTTCACACTTTACCTCTGCCCAGCTGCTTGTTCTCCTAGTAAGAAAACTCTCCTTCCATGCAAACAACTGGGCCTCTATTACCAACGACCGATGTGTCCTCAACATAGTGTTCCAGATGTACATATTTTATTTCCACACACTGCCAACCCTAAAAGGGTTCCCAGATCTTCCTCCAAAGCAGTTGGCAGAGGCTAGAAAGCAAGTCCTTTCCCTACTCTCCATGAGGGCAATACAGCATGTTCCTGCAGACTAGATAGGCCAGGGTTTTTATTCCAGACTCTTCCTGGTACCCATAAAAGAGGGCACCTGGCACCCAATCCTTGATCTATCCATTCTAAACCCCTTTCTGGCGATACCAAAATTCAAAATGCTCACCCTCCAGCAACTTCTTCCTATGCTTTCCAAGGATGCTTGGTTATCCACCCTAGACCTAAAGGAGGCCTACCTACACATCCCAATCAAGGAATCCTGCAGGAAATATCTACGTTTCAGGGCAGGATCTATGCACTTTCAGTTCTCTGTGCTTTCCTTTGGGTTATCCACTGATTCCAGAGTTTTCACAAAATGCCTGGCTCCAGCCATTGCTTTTTGCAGACAAAGAAATGTTCAACTTTACCCCTACTGTGACGATTGCCTGATTCAAGCAGTGAGTCAGGAAAAGCTGTTACAGCACCTGACCTTTATAAAGGACCTACTGACCTTGCTGGGGTATACTATCACCAAAAGGAAATCAAAACTAGTACCCACACAAAAAAATGTATTCCTTGGAGCAAGCCTGGACACAGTATCCCAGATGGCATTCCTTACTCCAGAAAAACAAGCCTACCGGACAGGCTACTTCTCTCAACTAGCCATCAGAATTATCTGGTAGTTGGCACAGAGGGTTAACTCTGCTAACTGTAGCTGCTTTGTACAAGGTTTAATTCCTTCAGTCCTCATTTGCCTGCTGTGTGACCTTGAGCAAGTCACTTAAGCAGACATTGCTCCCAGGTTGTACCTGAAAAGGAACGGTTTCCAGTGGAACTACTTGGACAGGACAGACTACTTCTCTCAACTAGCCACTAGAACCCAGCTATCCACAAGGATTATCCTGCAAGCTCTAGGGTTCATGGCCTCCTGCATTCTACTTATTCCATATGCCAGACTACATATGAGGAAACTACAGCGGTACCTAAAAAAAAAGCCTTTTGTGTCAACACTCTCAAGATCTGGAAACTATCATACCAGTGATACCTTGTCTAAGGAAAGGTTTTCTGTGGTGGGCAGCAGCATGCAACCACAACAAGGGGACTTCCCTTCTCACAGCCCCATGCTGCCCAGACCCTCACCACAGACGCATCAGACTATATCTGTGGTGCACACCTGGACGGCAAGTGCATTCAGGGCCATTGGAGCCCAAATCAAATACATCTGCACATAAAAAAGAGATGCTAGTTGTTCAGCACGCCCTGACATCTTTCAGACCCCTATTCTCCCCAAGGCCTCTGCTGATCAAAACAGACAACACCACAGTGATGTTGGTATATCAACAAGAAGGGGAGGGACTCACTCTTATCCTCTCTGCAGGCTCGCCATGACCCTTTGGCACACAGCCTCAGCCATACAACTACACCTGCTAGCACAGTTCCTGCCAGGCTCCCTAAACTCTCTGGCAGACAACTTAAGCAGAAACCTGCTAGACCCACACGAGTGGCAGCTAGACCACAGAACCTTCACCCTTGTAACCCAGAAATGGGGCACCCCGAAGGTGGATCTCTTTGCCTCCCACTCCAATCATCAGCTCAGCAAATTCTGCACCAGGGAACCTCACAACAAGGCCTGGAAAAGTGGATGCTTTATCCTTCCCATGGGTAAACCTCTCTGTCTATGCATTTCCTCCTCTACCACTCATTTCAAGGGTACTGCTCAAAGTAAGGGAAGAAAAACCGAGGGCAATCCTGATTGCCCCTGACTGGCCACGCCACCACTGGTATCCACTGTCGCTTAGACTGTTACCCCTGCCACCATGGCACCTACCTCAGATCCCAACACTCCTGACCCAGAAGAATGGAGAATTCATGCATCCCCAATTGCAGACCCTCAACCTGGCAGCCTGGCTTATTCACTGACCTCTCCTCAAGCTGCCAGCCTAAGCAAAGTACTAAATGTTATGCGTGAGACCAGATGCTCCAGCACTAGAAAATCCTATGCTGACAAGTGGAAAATGGTTTACACCTGGATCCAGGTTAAGGGAGCCAAAACAGCACAGCACTCCCTACCTCTCATCCTGGATTACCTAGCAAAACTACTACACAGGGGTCTATCCTTCTCTTCTATTAAAATTCATGCCTCTGCCATCTCTGCTTTTTACAGCACAGAGCCACCTCTCGTCTCACACCATCTCATCAAACAGTCCCTAAGAGGGGCTAACAACTTAAGACCACCCAGAAGAGCTCCTTACCCCAGCTTGGGACCTTAACTTTATGTTGGAAAAGCTCTCACTACCCCCTTTAAACCTGCAGCTTAAGCAGAGTTAAAATTCCTCTCTTGGAAAACGGCCTTCCTTCTGGCTATCACTTCAGCTAGAAGAGTTTCAGAGCTACAAGTGCTCATGGCTGTAGAGCCCTTCATCATTTTCCATGCTGACAGGGTTTCCCTCAGGACTAACCCATCATTCATGCTTAAAGTGGTGTCCAGTGTGGCTCTCAACCAATCCATTAATTTGCCCACCTTTTTCCCTAACCCACAAAAGAAGGGGGAAAGGATTTTGCACTCTCTAGATGTGCACAGACAGCTCAGATTCTATCTGGATAGGGCTAAATCTTTTAGAAAAACTGACCAATTGCTAGTCTGCTTCGTAGCAGGGGCAGAGGGCAAGGCCATATCCAAACAGTCTCCAAATGGAAAGCACACTGCATCCATTTCTGCTACAAGCAGCACGGGAAACCGTCCCCAAAGGGGGGTTAGGGCACACTGCACCAGGGCAACCTCTACCTGTGTAATTTTTCTCAGAGGTGTCCCCACCAGGGACATCCCTGGAGGCTGCAGCATGGACCTCTGTTCATGCTTTCACCAAGTATTACCACCTGCCTATCTTCTCCAAATCCAGGGAAGGCTTTGCCACAGCAGTCTTGTAGGGCATCTTATCCAGCTGCCAGTCTTCTTGACTGCCTCCACCCTTTTCTTCATCTTTGAGAATCAACCCTAATGTGATGACTGCAACAGTGAAACACGAAGAACATAGTGCAGTTGTGTACACTTACCATAAATATAGATGTTAGAGTGTATTCACTGTTGCAGTCCTGGTTCCCCCCCCCCCCCCATCCCCCTTGTGTCTCTCTCTATCTCTTCCTCTCTCCTTGCAGGGAATTTTTGATATTTACTTTCTACTGGTGGTGTTCTTCCACCATAACCTAGCTCCCTATTTGGGGGCTCCTGACAGTTGCGGCAAGAAAAACTGATGTAATGGTGTCGGCTGCCAGTTGTTATACCACTGACAACCCAACGTCAGTCCTGGAGTGACAGCAACTGAGACAGAAATACTAAGCCTCTGGTGTTTGGGCAGACTGAGGGCTACCCCTGGCAGGATAACCCAAATGTGATGACTGCAACAGTGAATACTCTCGACCATCTACATTTACAGTAAGTGTACACAACTGTACTTTTTATTCATTGTAGAGGTGGCCGTACTTTCCAAAATGGATTTAAGGCATGGGGATTTCTTAAAAGTGAAAACAGGCTTAGTTCCAATAATGTTGACCAAATCTGCTTTGCCTGTAAGAACCTTCCATTTGTCAATAATGCAGTCCTTAATAACACGCATGTTGTTACAAATAAGCAAAGGAAAAGCTGAGACTAAATTCTTACTGTTCTCTACTTTCACTTCCAGAAGAGTAGGACCACCAACTTCAGATGAAAAAATTTTTCTCAAAATGGGACAAGCTTTTGTATTCCTTAGTAAAAGGACCTCTTCCTCTCTTTTTTTTTTGTTTTAGCCAAATGCACACCACAAAAAAAATAAAAAAAACTGCACAACTTGGATAATTCACTCAGGACAACACTGTTCAGAGGTAAGCCTGCTTAAACATATCAGTTGCCCTTTGACAACACCACAATGTTCATTGTGTTTCACTGTTGCAGTCATTACACTTGGGTTATCCTGCTGGCAGGCTACCCACAGTCGGCCTGAATTCCAAAGTCTAGGTCTGGCGTCGGTTGCTGTCGCCTCTTCCCTGACATCAAGTGTGCCAGGGGTATAAAAGATGCAGCCGACGCCATTTTCTTCTGTCTGTCTTGCCATCCGGTGCCTGAAGCAAAAGCAGTTCGCAAGTGCCGGTCGGCCGACTCCTGAGATTTTCAAAAACGAATTTCAGATCCGAAGTCTTCATTAAAGCTAAGTACCCCATTGGGGAAACTTTTTTTCTTGCTCCAGTCCGATGTCAGAAAAAGTTAATTGTATTTCTTGTGGGAAGCAAATACCTCATAAGGATTTTCATTATTACTGTATTCCTTGCCTAGGGCCCTGATCACAACGTTGCTAGCTGTCGGTTTTGTGCTAGATTTAACCAATGCACTATTAAGCATCGGTACGATTTTGCCTTTCATTACTTTGGCAGAAGATTCAATTATATAATGCCATCGGAACAGCCGATGACCGGAGTTTATAAAAAGCAGAAGGAAAAAGAAAAGGACAGGCATCCGAGGTCCAAAACTGATGACGAGGCTTCTGCTAAGCCAGTCGCTGGTTCTCAGTGAGGCGCTTTCGCAGCCCCTGGCGCCCGCTACCTCAGAGCCACAGGCCACTGACTACTCCCACGTGGAGCCAGCTAGGCCTCTGGATACTCAAGGTATTGGACACTCGGAAACTATTCCCTCAGATGGGTCCGGAGTCGCTGAGCAGGCATCGGCTTCTGAGGGTGTTTTCAGACCTACACAGTTATATGTAAAGCCTACTTCAGCTTCCAAAGCAAAGACTAAAGCAGTTCTAAAGACAAAGAAACAAGTACAGCATTCTCCTGGTCAGACTACCATGCCTAAAAAACAAAATGGCCGAAGACCTAATTACCTTGATCATGGGTTCCCATCCTCCTCCTGACAAGAGCCCTAGGCAAGAGACAGAATGTGAATCTTCAGATCAGGTTTCCATTTCCTCTGACTCCTCTTCTGAACAGGAATACTCTCTTCCTCCTTATGAGGATTCTGATGCTGAAGAATCTATCCCTTCAGCCTCACCACCTGAGGATTATTCATTTGGGGAAACCCTGCATACCATGAGGGAGCATTTCCACTGGGAGAGCCAAGACTACTCAGAATCTAAGAAAAGGCTTAGAGATTTTCTTTTACTACCTCAGCACAGGCCTTTGGCTATTCCTCTTGTGTTAGACATTGTAGATGTATTTTCAGAGTCCGGACTTTCTCCTGACTCTTTACTTCCTGCCCCTGTTAAACTAGACAGATACTACAGGGTTCCAGATTCACATAAATTTCTTTATAAAAACCCTGCTGCTGACCCAGAAACTATTTCTCAGGGTCCCAAAGGGGTCAAGGCTTCTACTGCAAAAAACCCTATTCCCTCGGATAGAGATTCAAGGGCACTAGACAGATGGGGAAAAAAGGTTTACACTTCTGCTACTTTGGCTGTGAGGGCTTTAAATTGTCAATTTCATATGCATAAATATCAGCAATACTTAATGTCACTGCTAAAACAGAAAATGTTGTCAAATCTGATTGTGCAGAAAATAAGGAAATGCAGGATTTATTGCATGCAACTGAACAAGTGGGAAAGCATACATTGCAGTGTAGTTTTGATTCCCTGGAGGCCTCTTGCAGGGCTGCAGTTACGGGTTCTGTCATTAGGAGGCATGCTTGGTTAAAGGAACAGAATCTGCCTAATCATGTTAAAGCAAAATTACTAGATGCTCCATTACAGCATGATACCTTATTTGGTGTTAAAGCAGAGGAGGTGTTGAAGAAAATAGAGGACAAAGCGAAATCTGTGCAAACAGTAAAGGATTTCTTACAGGTACAGCCACCCAGATTTAGCAGGAACTGGTGTACTAAGAATTGGTCCTTTCCAGTGTCAGACAGGCCACAAAGAGGCATATACAGTTGCCCCAGAGGCAGATCCCAGCCCCAGGGCTCATACAGGCCTAAACAGTGGGGAGCTTCTACCTCCGAAAGCGGAGAAGACAAATCACAGCCATACAGGAAACAGTCTCAATGACTTTCCTCTGCCAGCACCAAGCACTTATCTTTTAGCAGCCCCCTTAGGGGAAAAACTAGCACTTTTGTCTCAAAATTAGAACATGATCACCCAGGACAAATGGGTCTTGAATATAGTGTCCCAGGGCTACAGGTTCCACTTTCACACCCTGCCAAGGGCAAAAGGTATGCCAGACCTGCCACACAATCAATGGGCAGAGGCACAAAAACAAGGTTCATCCCTCATGGACATGAGGACCATTCAGCAAGTACCACAGCAAGAGCAGAGACAAGGATTTTACTCAAGACTTTTCTTGATACCCAGAAAAGAGAGAGCCTGGAGACCAGTACTGGACCTGTCTATTCTAAATACATTTCTGGACGTTCCAAAATTCAAAATGTTGACTCTGCAGCAGCTTCTGCCCATGATGGGCAAGAAGGCTTGGCTTGTAACTTTGGACCTAAAAGAGGCATACCTGCATATTCCAGTCGGACAATCTTGCAGAAGATACCTCAGATACATAGCTGGCTCAATGCACTACCAATTCTCTGCACTGCCCTTTGGCTTATCTACTGCGCCCAGGGTATTCACAAAATGCCTGGCCCCAGTAATTGCATTTTGCAGACAGAGGAATTCAAATATATCCTTACTTGAATGATTGCCTTATTCAAGCAGGGAACAAGGACATTCTACTAAAGCATCTGGCATTTGTAAAAAGATTACTACTTTGCCTAGGGTACACAGTAAACAAAAAGAAATCAAAACTAGTACCCTCTCAAGAGATATTCCTGGGTGCAAGCTTAAATACAACTGCCCAGATGGCTTATCTCACGCCAGACAAACGAACGCAACTGACTTCTTACTTCAAAATGTTGGCAACAAAGACCCAGTTGTCTGCAAGAAAAATTCTGCAGGCTTTGGGCTTCATGGCATCCTGCATTCTGCTAATTCCATATGCCAGACTGCATATGAGGAAACTACAATGGTATTTAAAAAGTGTTTGGACTCAACATTGTCACAGCCTGGAAACATTAATTACCCTCATTCCTTGCCTGCAACAGGGGTTTTGATGGTGGGCACAGGCCTGTCACCACAACAAGGGACAGCCATTCACCCTACCCACAGCCAGGCAGTCATTAACAGATGCATCAGATTATGCCTGGGGGGCCCACATGACACGAAAATGTATTCAGGGCACATGGCCCACAAGCCAAAGGCATCTTCATATCAATCAAAAAGAGATGCTAGCTGTTCAGAATGCCCTGACAGCTTTCAAGGATCTACTCCATCCAGGACAACTACTGATAAGGATGGACAATACTACAGTCATGTGGTACATAAACAAACAGGGAGACCCTCATTCCTACCCCCTCTGCAGACAAGCCATGACTTTGTGGGACACAGCATTGACTTATCAAGTACACCTGCAAGCGCAATTCCTGCCAGGAAAGAAATATACTCTGGCAGACGAACTAAGCAGAAACCTCACGGATCCCCACGAGTGGAAATTGGATCCACAAGTCTTCAGCATGATAAAGAAATGAGATGCCCAGACATATATCTATTTGCGTCCCCTCACAACTGCCAACTACAGAGATTCTGCACAAGGACGTATCACAAGCAAGCATGGAAAGTGGATGCTCTGTCATTCAGCTGAAAAACCCTAACTGTATATGCCTTTCCTTCTCTGCCTCTCCTCCCCAAGGTACTCCTAAAGGTCAGACGAGAAGCCAAAAATGATTGATTGCTCCAGACTGGCCCCGCAAGCACTGGTACCCAATCCTAAAGAACTTGTCTCAAGGCCCAGCCTGGACATTGCCTCTAATTCCTCATTTACTGACCCAATGAAACAATCGGATCCTGCACAGCCAACTCAGAACCCTAACTCTGACAGCATGGTGGGTAATGTAGCCATTCAGAGCACACCTCTCTCTAAAGCAGTGATGGATGTTATTTTGGAGGCCAGGAGGCCCAGTACCAGAAAATGTTATGCAGAAAAATGGAAAAGATTCTGTGCTTGGAACCAGGCACAAGGAATTGACACGTTTGTACCAAATATTCCTCAGATTTTACAATACCTAACTGAGATGCTGGACCAAAGGCCTGTCCTTTTCATCAATTAAAACCCATGCCACTGCCATTTCAGCTCATTCCGCAGTGGTGGTGCTGCGGTAGCGTTGTCGCCTCATAGTAAGACACTGTCCGGTTCGATTCTCAGCTAGAACGTCTTCTGCGTGGAGACATGCGTGAATGGGCGTACCTTCGTTGAAGGTTGTTCGTCAGGCCTGGCAAGCCGGTACGTAAAAATCAACTGCCAATCATTAGTGGACGGGAGTTCCGCTGTGGAGACCCCTAACCGGGAAAAGCCGAAAGACTCAAACAAACGAACAATACGGAACCACCAATTTTTTCACATCTGTTGCTAAGACAGTACCTCAGAGGGGCCAAAAACATAAGACCTCCAAGGAGAGCACCAATACCTGCATGGGACCTCAATTATGTCTTGGAAAAACTCACACTGCTGCCTTTTGAGCCAGCCAATACAGCTGAAATAAAGTTCTTATCTTGGAAAACAGCTCTGCTCCTAGCAATAACCTCTACAAGACGAGTCTCAGAGTTACAGGCACTCATGGCTGTGGAACCTTTTATTTTCCATCCAGACAGGGTTTCTTTGAGGATGAACCCGACATTTATGCCTAAGGTAATGTCCAGTGTGGCCCTTAACCAAACCATTCATTTGCCTACCTGTTATCCAAACCCACAGAGTAACGGTGAGAGACTCCTGCATTCTTTGGACATACACAGACAGCTACGCTTCTACTTGGACAGAACTAAGGCTTTCAGAAAGATTGAGCAACTCTTAGCATATGCTGCAGGATCACAAGGAAAGGCCATCTCAAAGCAGACTGTTTCAAAATGGATAGGCCACTGCATTTGTTTCTGCTATTCACAACATGGCAAATCAGTGCCTAAGGGCATTAGGCCTCACTCAACCAGAGCAGCACCACTTCAGCAGCCTTCTTCAGAGGAGTACCAACCAAAGACATTTTAGAGGCTGTAACTTGGAGTTCAGTGCACACTTTTACCAAGCAGTACCACGTACCTCTCTACTCTAAATCCAGAGCAGGCTTTGCCACTGCAGTTCTGCAGGGCCTTATAGCCTCTTCTAATCCTATTTAGACCCAGCCACCCAACCTCAGCTTTGGGATTCAACCCAAGTGTAATGACTGTAACAGTGAAACACGATGAACATAGTACAGTTGTGTACCTACCATAAATGTAGATGTTATAGTGTATTCACTGTTGCAGTCCTGGTTTCCCACCCACCATCCCCCTTTTCTTTGCTGGGACTTATCTGTACTTCTCTATCCTATACAACCTATGTGGTGTATTTGCGTGTAGATGAAGGAAATGTTTATTTTTGTGCATGCATACTTATTGGCATAATTTTCAGCCTACCAGTTTGGGGGTACCTGACATTTGGGACAAGAAAAACTGAAGAAAATGGCGTTGGCTGCATCTTTTATACCCCTGGCGCACTGACGTCAGGGAAGAGGCGACAGCAACCGACGCCGGACCTAGACTTTGGAATTCAGGCCGACTGTGGGTAGCCTGCCAGCAGGATAACCCAAGTGTAATTACTGCAACAGTGAATACACTCGAACATCTACATTTATGGTAGGTACACAACTGTACTTTTCATATGCATAAGATGCAAGCTATCTCTGTGCCAGTACCAATTAATGAATGTAGACTTTCTAAAAATTTGGCTAACAAATACCTCATTAGCATAATCAAAAGTTAAGTGAATATCCAAAAGTCAATACTGCTACCAACGCCGCCAGTGTTAAGCCTTAGAAAGCTAGTACTTCCATTCAAGTCATTTACAAAGGAGGTAAGCTCTTCATAGCTGTCCCCCCATAAATTAAAAAGATCATGTATGTAAGGTCTTTAGAACAAGATCTTTTCTAAATTAGGGTGCTGAACAACAAATTTCTGTTCCCACATCGCCATGAACAAATTAGCAAAACTTTTACATTTCTTTGTATGTAATACTGTATGGTTCATTGTAAAAAGATGGATATGTAAAATGTTGACAAAGGGTCATTGATACATGTTTGTAAAAATGCTGATCTGATGATTTCAGTTTTCATTCATTCAACTGATAGGGCTCTGATCCGACCAAGTCATTACACTAGCTCGTGGCTGCCAACAAACTCTTGTGCTCCTTTCCTACCCATAATGCATTATGCCTAACATCCCTCAGATCTAATTTGCTGTGTTCGCAATTAGACATCGACTGTATCTTTCGGGCTAATGCGTTAAGATAAGTGAATTCTCCTTAAAAATCTTAATTTCCTACCAGAAGGGATATATTGTGTCCTTAAAAGTCCATGCTCAAGCAAAAATGGCATTTATCGCGTCTACCCTTATAAGGAATCTACCTACCAGGAAATGTTACCTGGCTGCTTCTATGGTATTCCAGTCTAGAGCATCCCTGGACAATAGATTTTGATAAACCTAGTTCAGCTAGAAAGTTTATTCTGCCCATTAAGTGTTTTCTAATCTTTATTCAGCTTTACACTGCTTTATACACTTTAGTGTAATCTACCCTACCATTGTTGGTAGGCCTTTCTTACGCCATTTCTCTGCAAGGGTGTTTTCCCTCCAGTTTTAGTGGTTAATTAACCCTTCTTTCTATTTTGATTAAAGCAAAAGCTATTGTCTTACTTCTACTTCTCTTTTCTTCCAGATATTGTTGCTGTTTATTTTTGGTTGTTAAAAATTTCCTTCACTATGTCTGAAAAAGGATTTAAGAAATGCGAGAAATGTGGGCGTAAAATGCCTTTTTTGGATGCCCACACACTGTCTCTCCTTAGGTGCGGAAACACGTAGATCAAGAGTTTGAAATTTGTCATGGTTTTAATCAAAGGGCTTAACTGAGAGAAAAATTTCTAATTTTCTAATTGCAGAATATATTCTGGGAAAGTGCAGTGTGATAACAGACAAATTGAGCAGGTCCGTCTTACTTCCTCATGAGTGGTCTCTCAACAACAAAATGGACATGATTTTCCATCAGTGGGGCCTGTCTTGCTGTGATCACTTTGCATCTCCCCTAAACAAGTGCACCAGCTTCTTTGCCCTAATCCCACCCTGAGGCAGTCACCGAGGGGCGCTCTTCTCCACTATTGGCGCCCCTGGTCTTCTGTACTCTTATCCCCTAACTCCTTTAATTCCCAAATTCTTTCAGAAAGCAGTTAGGTTGAAGAGCAAAGTCATCCTCCATTGCACCTTACTGGCCTCAACAGATTTGGTTCCCATTCCTTTGGCCCCATCTTCTGGGCCCACCTTGGATTCTGGATCCAACTCTAGACCTTCTGTCTCACCCAACAGGCTTGGTTCACCCAGACATATCAAATCTCAAACTGACTGCATGGTTTCTCCACGTCCATTAATAGTCAGACAACCTATGCTCTCTTAACCTGTCTGTTCGATACTGTTACCTTCCCATAAACCCTCCACAAGTAAACTCTGTAGAAGTAAATAGAGAAAATTTGTTTATTGGGCATAGCAGAATCCGGTAGACCTCTTCTCAGCCCCAGTTCATTCTCCTCTTGAATTTTTAGTGAGTTTATTTAATGAGGGTGTTAGTTCGACTGTTAAGGGTCAACTCACAGCCATATCGAACTTTCATGTGGGGTTTCAGAATTTCTCCCTGGCTTCCTGTGAAATATGCAGTCTTTTTGAAAGGTACCCATCTACTTAGATCTCCTTATAAAGCTCCTGTACCACCATGGGATTTAAGTTTGGCACTGCAAACCTCAACATATTCTCCCTTTGAACCTGCAGCTAAATGTGATTTAAAATTTTTCTCCTAGAAGACAGTCTTTTTAGTTGCAATTAAATCTGCTACAAGAATTTCAGAACTTCAAGCATCATCTTTTAAGCCCCTGTATTTGATTTTCTGCAAGGACAGGGTCATCTTGCGTATCAGTGCTTCCTTCCTACCTAAGGTGGTGACAGAATCCAACATTAACTAGGCCTTTAACCTGCCAGTATTTTTCCCCAAGCAAGTAAAGGGGAATATATGCTGCACTTAACTAGATGTTCATAGACTATCACGTTTCTGCCTGCACAGAACAAAAGAAATTAGAAAGACAAACCAGCTGTTTTTTTCCTTTGCAATTAACAAGTTGGACAAATCGGTTAAAAAGATAACTCCAGTTAGATGATTGACAGAGTGCATTTCATTTGTCTACAGCAAATTGGATCTCCCTTTACCTAAACCACTAAAAGCTCATTCAACCAGATCTGTGGCTACTTCCATGGTATTCCAGTCTAGAGCTTCCATGGACGATATACGTGCAGCTGCAACTTGGTTAAATCCGCATACCTTTATCACTCATTACAAACTAGATCTGGACTCAAGGGGAAGACCAGCCTTTGGCTCACCCGTACTGAGGAATATCCTTAGTCCATCCAGGAATTCAGGTAGCTGGGGACTCTGTCCCATCCATTGAGGAATGAATGAAAATTGACAACATCAGATAAAGAAGTTATGTACATACAATAACGTTCCATCTGTGTTGTCTATTTTCATTCTTTCTCAGCTCCCCATCCTCCATCCCCCTCCAACTCCTTTCCATTTCTCACAAATCACTTCTAACATTCGTCAGATCCTTTTTACAACATGAGAGAAGGAGAGAGCAAAACTATAAAATAACTGCAGTAAGTTTTCGTCTTTGGCAGCAGGAAAATAGTAAATACCAGTGCCAAAACAGCCATATCCAAATGGCTAGTTCTTTGTTTTGCATTTTTGTAAGACTAGTAGCAAATCATTGAAAGAAAATGTCAGGTATGACTGTATGAGAGGGTATATTTCTTTCTGCTCTCCTTAGAGGAGTAAGTACTTTGAGTATTCTTGAAGAAGCATCATGGTCCTAAGTGCATACATTTTCAAAGCATTATAGGTTGGATGTGATGCCCAAGTCCAAGACTAGATTTGCTATCGCCATTCTGAAGGCACTTCTCTAGCCCTCCTCTGGATGTTAGTCAAACCCCTCCCCCTTAGGCTGAGCGTTAGGAATCTTCCCAGTTGTAATGATTCCAACAATAATCCAAAAGAACATAGTTTAGTTATTGTATGTAACTTACTGCAGTAAGATATTTTTAAGTGAGATCACTGTTGCAGTCCTAGTTTCTACCCATCTATCCTGTTGGGGGCATCATAGGGCCATGGTGGGAACCTACACTACCATCTTTTTGTCTCATCTCATAAACTCTAAAGACTTTATCACCCTTCTTTCCCCCCACATGCCTTAAGAAGGACCACAGATGTTCTTCATGTTTAACTGTTGCAGTCATCACATTTGGGTTATCCCTGCCAGGGTAGCCCTCGGCCGGCCTGAATACCAGAGGCTTAGTATTTCTGCGTCGGTTCCTGTCACTTCAGGACTGATGTCATGTTGTCAGTAGTATAAAGTAAGGCAGCCAACGCCATTACATCAGTCTGTCTTGCCGTGGAGCCTGAAGCCGAAGGAGTTCACACGAGTGCTGGTCGGCTGCTACCTGAGTTTCATCATCCAAATTGAAGCTGAAGTCTTCTAAAGTTAAGTACCCCGTTGGGGATCCTTTTTTCTTGCACTAACCGATGTCAGAAAAATGTGACAATTCTCACCTGTGGAAAGCAAATACCACACCGAGACTCATTCTTGCTGTGTCACTTGCTTAGGCCCAGACCACGATGTCCCACGCTGTCGCTTATGTGCTTTGTTGAATGCCAGAACTATATGTTGTCGGGCCCTTATTGTAGCTAGATATTTTTGCTTACAGTCCCCTAATTCCGATATGGCTTCAGTAAGCCATCCGACAGCAGATGATCTGAAAAAACGTAAGGATAAAGACAGAGACCGACCGCACAGGTCCAAACCTACCGACGTGGCTTCTGTTAAGCTAGTAGTCAGTTCTTCGGTCCTCAGGCGGTTTTGCAGCCCCTGATGCCCGCTTCTAGACTCGCAGGCCGCTACCGAGACCCTTTTGTTGTCCGGTATGCCACAAATCTCTCTGACTATGGATCCTGCTGTTCTCTCCCTTGGATGAGTCCTGAACCGCTGAGCAGGCACCGGCTTCGCACTACCAATTCTCGACACAAACAGACTTCCTTCCCATCTGCCGTTCTTTCTAAAACTACCGAGTTTCTAAGGCCCAGGATACGAACCACATCTAAGAAACAAACTACCCAATCTCAGGCACCTGCTTCCTTGTCTCAGTCTCAAATGCTTAAAATGGATGAAGACCTTATCATGCTGATCAGGGGAAGCCAAGCTACCCCTTCTAAAATAAAAAAAAAGCTCTGTCCCCAGTAGTTTTGTCTGAACATGAGTCTGATGATTCTGATGCATCTGAATATGAAGACATGCAATCCCTCTCTGCTTTGAGGATTCTGAAGCAGAGAATTCCATTCCTTCAGCCTCTCCACCCGAGGACTTTTCCTTTGGGGGAACCCTTCATACCTTAAAGCGTTTCCAATGGGAATGTCAGGACTACCCTCAGTCTAAAAAGAGACTCTGGGAATTCTTAGATCTTCCACAGCACAAACCCCTGGCCATTCCCCCAGTCCTGGATGTTGTGGACGATGTTTTCCTGGAATCCAGTTTGACTCCTGATCCTCCATCCTGCACCCAGAAAACCTGATGGATATTAGAGTCCCTGACTCACACAAATTTATTTTCCAAAATCCTACTGCTGACCTTGAGGTAATTTCTCAAGGGCCTAAAGGAATTAAAGCAACCTCTGCTAAGAATCCCACCCCCTCAGATAGGGATTCCCGAGCACTGGACTGATGGGGTAAAAAGGTAGAGTTACAAGAGTTAATGCATTCTGCAAGTCAAGTGGCTAAGCACAGCTTACACTGTGGTTTTGACGCCCTAGACGCTTCTAGCAGGACAGCAGTCACCGGTTCTCTTTAGAAGGCATGCATGGCTTAAGGAACAGCCCTTGCCAGACCATATTAAATCTAAATTATTGGATGCACCCTTGCACTAAGGCAGAGGAGGTTTTAAAAAAGAAGTAAGAAAAAGCTAAATCTATGCAGACAGTTAAGGATTTCTTACAGGTCCAGCCAGCCATGTTCAGCAGGCATTACCCCTCGAAACACTGATCCTTTCCTGCTCCCACCAGGTCAGTTCAGCCCAGACCCTGTGGATGCAGACCCCCCTCCCCCCAGACAGCAGCCACAGGGAATGCAGAGATCAAAACAGTGGAATTCCTCCACTTCAAAACCAGGGAGTTCTAAGCTACCCCCTCATGGTAAGAACTCACAATGACTCTCCCACCCCACCCCCTCCCTCTGCCCACCTTCACTTACCCCTTGGAGGAAAACTCTCCTTTCACACAAGCACCTGGGCAACCATTACCAACGACCACTGGGTCCTCAGCATAGTGTCCCAGGGATGCAACTTTTCTTTCAACACTCTTCCAACCCCAAAAGGGTTCCCAGATCCACCTCCAAACCAGTGGGCATAGACGCAAAAACAAGTCCTTTCCCTGCTCTCTGAGGCCAATGGAGCACGTTCCTGCAGGCCAAGGTTTCTCCTCCAGACTTTTTCTGGTCCCCAGAAGAGAGGGCACCTGGCACCCCTTCCTCGATCTATCCCTTCTAAACACTTTCCTGGTGATACCAAAATTCAAAATGCTTACCCTCCAGCAATTGCTACCCATGCTCTCCAAAGATTCTTGGCTAGCCACCCTAGACCTAAAAGATCCATACCTTTATATTCCTATCAGGAAATCATGCAGGAAATATCTACGTTTCAGTGCAGGATCTCTGCACTTTCAGTTGTCTGCATTTCCCTTTGGCTTATCTACTGCTCCCAGAGTTTTCACAAAAGGTCTGGCTCTCGCCATTCCATTTTGCAGACAAAGGAGTCTCCAAATTTACCCATACTTAAATGACTGCCTAATTCAGGCAGGCAGACAGGAAAAGCTGCTCAAGCACCTGGCCTTTGCAAAGTCCCTACTGACCTCCCTAGGGTACACTATCAATGAAAAGAAATCCAAGGTAGTACCCACCCAAAGGATTATATTCCTGGGAGCAAGCCTGGACACAGCATCCCAGATGGTATTTCTTACACCAGAAAAGCAAACTTACTCAGCAGTCTACTTCTCTCAACTAGCCACCATACCTCGGTTATCTGCAAGGAAATTCCTGCAAGCTCTGGGGTTCATGGCATCTTGCATTCTACTCATTCCATATGCCAGACTGCATATGAGGAAACTTCAGTGGTACATAAAAAGCCTTTGGTGTCAACACTGTCAAGACCTGGAAACTCTTATACAAATGATTCTTTGCCTAAGGAAAGATTTTCTTTGGTGGGCAGCAGCATACTCCCACAATAAGGGACTACCTTTCTCACCACCCCCCGCCACCCAGACCCTCACCACAGATGCATCAGACTATGCTTGCACACCTGGACGGCAGATGCATACAGGGCCAATGGAGCCCACAGCAAATCCCTTCTCTCCCTGGGGGCTCTCCTGATCAAAACAGACACCACCACTGTGATGTGGTATATCAACAAGCAGGGAGGGACTCGCTCCTACTCTCTATGCAGGCTGGCCATAAACCTTTTGGCACACGGCCTCTGCTATGCAGCTCCACCTGTTAGCGCAATTCCTGCCAGGTTCTGTAAACTCTCTGGTAGACCACTTTAGCAGAAATCTTCTGGACCCACACAAGTGCCAACTAGACAAAAGAACCTTCACCCTAATAACTCAGAAATGGGCAGCCTGAAGGTTGACCTCTTTGCCTCCCACACCAACCATCAGCTCAGCAAGTTCTGCACCAGGGAGCATCACTGCATGGCTTGGAAAGTGGATGTCCTGTCCTTCCCCTGAGTCAATCTATCGGTCTATGCCTTTCCCCCACTACCTCTCATCACCAGGGTACTGCTGAATATAAGGGAGGAAAAGCCAAATGCCTGAAATGTAGCAGGAAAATGCCAAACAGTGACTCACATAAGGACTGTGTGTATTGTTTGGGGGTGCCACATCTCTCTGTGCAGCCTCCGTGTTCTATTTGTAAAGGATTTAGTGCACGTACTTTAAATGAATGAATGAAAAAAAAAAATTAATTCTGAAGGGCCTCTTTAAGACGCTTTTTTCAGATGCTCTTTCTGCGTTGGAGGGCTCTCCCCTGAAAAGACCACATTCTGTACCCTCTTCACCTTTTGGTGATTTGGACAAACTTACTGAATCGAAAATGCCTAAAGTATTTTCAGAACCGAGGCCAGTCTCTGCGACACCGACCTCAATTCCGTCAACTGCTCTTATGTCTTCGGTGCCTGTTTAGGCACTGATAGTCTACACACATGTTATTCCCAGGTCTCAAATTGCCTCATCCTCTTCGGTACCGGATGCCACAGCACCGAGCATGTCTTCAGTACCCATGACTTACAGCCCCACTTGTAGCTGAGCCTCCAATAACCATTTTGGTACAGAGTGCCTTTACTGCTCCAAGTCTATCTACGGTACCCATGACTGCAATAGATGTTTCATTGCTCCCCATCTCCAAACTAGAGACAGTGGGGCCATTGGACATCACAACATGGACCTGATGCTCCCTGTTAGTGGACCAGTATATAGCCCCTTCCTTGAGCGACCAGCATTCCCATTGGGAATATCCACCAGGAGCCTTTCTGAGCTTGATGGGGTGTGCCTTGTGGACCAGCAGCAGACAGCCGGGGGGGATTCTACACCCTTTAAGACCCAGCCACCTGTTGAACTTGGAAGGGTTTCTCCACAGACTCCATCTTGCTCTCCTCCTTTATCCTCCTTGCAGGTTTCAAAGTCTTCAACTCCGCCTCTTTCGGTACCAATTCATTTGGTCCCATTAGTGGACCTCACTGTGGCCCCGGAACTGACCCTTTGGCCTTCAGTTCCCTTGGAGCCAGGTCTTCCTCAGGTTCAGGGTTGGGCTACAGGTTCTTTGGTGCCGAGTATGGTCTCGAGTGTGTCTGTTGTTCCATCCACGGTGCCAGGAGTTCTGTCGGCACTGATACTTCTTGGGGCTCCTCTGTCGGGAGTGGGTTTGACAGAGCAGGATGTGACCCCGGTTCTGAGGTTTTCTTTCTCTGTTCCGGGCTCCCATCCCTCTTCGGGTGGGCCTACTTTCCGGGAGATGGAGAAGGCACTTGCTTCTGGAAGCAAACCACTGGTGTCGGAACCCCAGATGTCCCCTCTCCCTGAGCTGCAGCTGACGCAAGCCACTGGTTTGGGACATTGGGCATGCGAAAGCCACATGAATCCCTATTGTAGGGCACCCCTTCTTCCGAGTCCTCCTCAGAAGTTCCCACTGAAGAGGTGCCATGGAAGAAGTCATGCAAGGGGAAGCACGTAGACTCCCCTGAGGAGTCTCTTACAGAGGATACAGATTAAAATGAAGGGGAAAGGGTCCCCTCAGCTCAGTCACCCTTTGAATTTGTCTTCTTTGGAGACTTCCTTGCAATGTTGAAACAGAGGGGTGACTGGAAGCCCAACAACCCTTCCTCCGAGGAGTGCGTCATCCTGCAAGCCTTTCGTGCCGGTTTATCTACCTCTTGGGTGACCCAGCCTTCAGATGAGCTAGTCCAGCTAGTGGTGCAGCACACCTGGAAGAATCCTGACTCTGTTGAGCCAATCCCTCGTGGAGACTAGATAAAATTCTCCCCCCCCCCAGAGGAGAGTGTACATTGGTCTAAAGGTTAACCAGTAGATGCTATGGTGGTGGCAGCGGCCCCCAAGAAGGAGCTTGGTGAAGAGAGTCAGACTGTTCATCCGCCTAACAGGGAGTTCCAGGCAGTGGACAGATTAGTGAAGCAAATCTTTGCTTCATCAACCTTTGCCATAAGGTTCTTGAACTATTTGGCACATTTTACCAGACTCCAAAGAGACTTAATCTCTGAACTCTCTGGGCCTCTATCAGGGCAGTTGTCTGACGAGGTGAGTGACAAAGTTTCCTCGCTGCTTGCAACCCTGGAATCCATTTCAAACCCGTCCATGAGGTTAATATCCCATACAACTGAAGGGGCGGCAAGAGCTGCGGGTTCAGGCGTAGTTATGAGACGCCATGCCTGGATGCGCTTTTGTAATTTCATGGACCCCTTTAAGTCTTCCTTCCTGAATGCTCCAGTTGAAGCATCTTCTCTGTTCAGCCCAAACGTGAAGGCGACACTAGCCAGGTGTGAGGAGGACTGTAAGACCCTGTCTGGTGTAGGTGTATGCTTTTTTTCACACACACCCCCCCCCCACAACGTTCCTTCTCCAGGAATCGGAGGAGTGGAAAGTTGTGACACAAGAAGTCTCTGGGTCCTTTTCATGACTATTTCACCCTCTGGCAAAGGGGGCAACTGTTCTGGAAGATGTCCCTACTGAGGCAGAGGGGGCCCACATAACCAGAGACCCAGAGATTCTTTCTCTGGACAGTCCTACAAACACTCCTGAAGAGCAGCCTGATTGCTTTTCTTTGGAAGTAGTCAGGGGACGTTTGTCTGCACCACGCTGCCTAGCAATCAGTAACTACCGACTATTGGGTGCAGAAGATGCTACCACATCCCCCACGACTCTTACCCAAAGCCACCAAGGCGAATCCCCGATGTTCCACCCAGTCGAAGGGAAGAAGCAGCTCTAGAGATAAGAAAAAGCTGTGTCAAAAAAAGTCATCCAAGCAGTCCCACCAGACCAATGCAGATCCGGATTCTACTCAAGGTGGTTCTTCGTGTCAAAAAAGACAGGGAACTGGAGACCGATTTTGGATCTCAGCAATTTAAACAAGTCTGTCATCCAAATGAAATTCTGGGTGGTCACGTTTCAATCGATTCTCTCCTTTTTGGGGAACGATGATTGGATATGCTCCATTGATCTTCAGGATACGTATTACCACATCAAAATGGACAAACGCTCCAGGATGTTGCTTTGCTTCCGGCTGGGAGCCGATTACTACCAATTTCATGCCCTGCCTTTTGGACTGTCTACAGCCCCCAGAGTTTTCACCAAGTGCATGGCAGTAACAGCTCACTTGAGACTGCAAGGATTCTGGGTGTTTCCATATTTAGATGATTGGCTCCTTACCGCCACTGAAATACACTCTTTCCCTGGTGAAACTCTTGGGCATTTCAATAAATTGGGAGTAATCCAACCTGATGCCGAGCCAGTCCGTAGAGTTCATAGGAGCAGTATTCAACACCCACTCCTGTTTAGTCTCTCTCCCGGACCACAGATTACAAAGACTGAGGCTTCAACTCCTGGTGATACTCTGTCAAAACAAAGCTTCAGCACTGGAGGTCCTCCAGCTCCTAGGTTCCATGGCAGCTTCTGTACCAATGGTGGCTCTTGCAAAACTTCACATGAGACTCCAATGGCTTCTATTTTCTCAGTGGTACCCAAATCATCACCCTTTCTCCCTTCAGATTCGGATAACCAGTCATTGCAAACAGGACCTACTTTTGTGGATGAGGCCAGAAACAGAGCTTTGGAGCCGACCCTTCCATCCTCCTCAGCCCAGAAGCACTGTGACCACAGATGCTTCCCTAATAGAGTGGGGTGGGGCAGTTTCAGGGAATGTCAGTCCAAGGCACATGGTCCACAATACAGGCCAATCTGTATATCAGTGTCCTAGAACAGAGGCAATGTTTTTAGCGTTGTAAGCATTCTAGTCTGTTCTTTCTTCTGAGACAATTGGCATTCAATCAGACTTGTCAGTAGTCCGGTATATCAACAAACAAGGAGGAACCAAGTCCTATCCTTTATGTTAAGAGACCATGAGAATTTGGCAATGGGAGATGGCTTCCAACCACTTTCTGATAGCAACACATATTCCCAGGGATTCCAACATGATTGCAGATAAACTGAGCAGATGTATTCTCCTGCCTCACAAGTGGTCCCTCAATCCGTCCACAGCGATGAAAATTTTCAACCATTGAAGCCAGCCTTGCTGCAACCTATTCGCCTCCCCGTCAAACTACAAATGCAGCAACTACTTTGCCCTACTGTCCCTGAGGGATGCTCTTACCCATGATTGGCCCACAGGACTTCTATATGCTTACCCTCCCATTACTCTGATCCCCCAATTCATGAAGAAAGCTGTTCGGCTGAAATGCAAAGTGATCCTCCTAGCTCCTTATTGGCCTCGACAAGTATGGTTCCCCTTTCTCCAGCCTCACTTACTATGTCGACCGTGGATTCTGGATCCAACTACAGACCTGATCTCTCACCCCCATGGGTTGAGTCACCCGAACTTAACCAGTCTCAAGCTGACAGCTTGGTTTTTCCACTTCCACTGATTGCCAGGCAGAACAACCTTTCCTCCCCAGTACATATTCTGGGCTCCCACAAAACAACCACTAGGATATTCTATCTTGATAACTAGAAGAGATTTTCCATTTGGTCTAAGCAGAGAAAACTAGATTGTACTCAGTCCCAGTTACTGTAGTTCTACACTGTCAAATTTCTTTGAAGACTGTGCTGCAACTTCTACTATACAAGTCCATCTAGCTGTTATTTCAGACTTCCATAATGGTTTTGGGAATTCTTCTTTTGTTTCACATTGTCTATGCAAAACCTTTCTAAAAGGAGTCTCTCGCATTAGACCTCCAATCAGACAACCTATAGAACCATGGAACCTCACATTAGTCCTGCAATCTTTAACACAACCTCCTTTTGAACATGCAGCGATTTGTGACATCAAGTTCTTATCCTAGAAGTCTCTTTCTGATGGCCATCACGTCAGCTAGGCGAATTTCTGAGCTCCATGCTCTATGCATGAAACGCCCCTCTTTGATCTTCCACAAGGGCAGAGTATCACTCCAGGCAAACCCTTCCTTTCTCCCCAATGTAATTTCAGATTTCTCCATTAATCAGACTATTGACCTTCTAGTCTTTTTCCTGAATTTTACTAGTAAAGTAGAGTACTGTCTGCATTCATTAGACGTGCAGAGACAGTTGAGATTCTATATGGATAGGACAAAAACAATGTGCAAGTCAGATTATTTATGTGAAGTTGTTCTATCTCACCGTTTTGTTCTTACACGTGGGTTCGGAGCCAATCCCTTGGCTCCGAGTCGGCCGCTTTTCAGGCTCAAACACTGAGAAGCTCGAGACACAGTATATATCCTATGATGCTCTACTGTAAACCCCAGATCTAGTTTGCCGCTGCAACGGATCTACAGACTCTGAGGAAGCTCGGGCCAGTGTTATTTTTTTTTTCTATATTTAGAAATATTTTGAAAAATATTTTCTCTTGGAGCGTTAGCTAGTGTTATAGTATTTAAAAAAATAGACTTTAGTTAGACTTAGCTTGTAGATTAGAATACTTTTGGAGTGTTTTCTTAACGGCTGTTTGTTCTAGGCCTTTCTTAGTTTTTTTGGCGTGACAGGGCTCTGTCAGCTCCTTTGTGTGTGCTAATTTTATTAGTGGTAGTTTAGAATTAGATTAGTTGGAAATTAGCTAGTTCTGTAGAGAGTTAAACTTATAAAAATAGTTGAATAACATTTGTGTTTAATACTCGTTTTGAGTTCAGGGGTCTGAACTTGTGTGTGTGTTTATATATATATATATATATATATATATATATATATATATATATACATACATATATATATATATATATTTCCTCTCTTTCTTCTAAAATGTCTGAGAAGCAAAAGTCTGGCTTCAAAAGGTGAGTGTGGCCAAAAAATGTTTGTGACGGACACCCACTCCACATGTGTGTACTGTTTAGGATCTGTTCATTTGCAGGAAGTGTGCTCTATCTGCCACTCCTTTAGCGCCAGGTTTCTTCTGGAAAGGCGCTGGAAGCTGGTGGATAGGGGACTCCTGAAGCCTGATTTTCAGGCTGCGCTGGACAAGACTGACCTTTCTTCCAAGGCTTCGAAGGAGTCTAAGTCGTCCAAGGGGTCCTTGGAGCCCAAGTCCTCGGCTCCAAGCTCCTCTAGTATGGTTCAATCATCGGCTCCACAGCCCTTGGAGCCGTGTGCCGATCCTTTTACCTCGGAGCCCAGTTGTGGATCCGGTGTTGGAGACTCCTCAGTCTCCGATTCTTCAATCGGTGCAGTCTTCGGCCCCTTCGACCCATCCCTCGACCCATTCTTCGAGGTTATCTGATGTGGACCTGGACCGCATGGTTAAGAGATTGCTAAAGAACCCAGCCCAGGCCAAAATGCTTTCCGCTTTGAGCCACTCTGCTTTGAAGCCTGAAATTCCAGTCCTACTTTCTACTACTCCTCCTCCGAAGCCAATCAAACTCTCGGAGCCGGGGCAGAGAGAACCGATGTTGGTAGAGCCCTCTGAGCCGAGGTTTGATCCAGCTCCCTCGGCTCCGTCGACTTTGATCTCTTCGGTTCCAACCGGAGAGTCTCGGAGCCGATACTCCCTTGCTGGCTCCGGGGTGGAGAGTCGGACCAAGACTTCGGTTCCGACCCTTCCCCTCGCGGCTTCGGCACAGGTGGGTTCGGCTCCGTCCTCTGGATTGGAGTGCGAGGTCTCTGCTCTGGGAGGGCTGCCAGCCTCTTTGGAGCCGACAGACTTCTCTGACTGGGATTCTGGTGCCTTCGATGCCATGAGGAAGGTCATGTCTTCTAGGACCACTACCTTCTCGGATCTTTCTTCCCCTCCCCCTAAAGGGCCTCTTTCTGTCTCTTCCCCACAGGTCCCCTCCCCCTAAAGGGCCTCGTTCTGTCTCTTCCCCACAGGTCCCTACCAAGCATCAAGACCCAGAGCCTCAGGTATCCCCATTGGGCGACCCCTCCTCTAGAGGGTCTTCACCGGACGATCCCACCGATGAAGTACCTAGGAAGAGACTGTGCAAGAGGAGGCACTTGGATTCCCCACAGGAATCCCTGACATGGGATACTGACTTGGATGAATCAGAAGGGTCCCCAAGATCCCCCACGGAGGATGTCTCATTTGCAGACATATTGGAGATCTTAAGGCAGAGGGGTGATTGGCAGTCCCTTGCCCCTACTCAGGATGAGTAGATACTCCTGAAGGCCTTCGAATCTCAACCATCCACCTCCTGGGTTACTCCTCCCTTCGACGAACTAATGGATCTTGTTGCTCAAAGGGCGTGGGAGTCCCCTGATTCAGTGGAACCGGTCCCTCGGAGGCCCAACAAGTTCATTACTTCCCCTGCTGACAAGGCCTTTCTTACCAAGGGAGTCCCGGTTGATGCCATGGTGGTGGCGGCAGCAGCCACCAAGAAAGAGAGGTCGGAAACCTCTTCTGTCCATCCTCCTAATAGGGATTCTAGGACGATGGACAGGTATGGGAAACGCATATTTAGTTCTGCTGCATTTTCCATGAGATCACTCAACTACCTGACCCATTTTACCCGCCTTCAACGAGATCTCCTTAAAGAGCTGGGAGATACTCTACAGGGTAACACAACTGATGCACTTTCTGAGGAAGTGACTGCACAACTCAACACCCTCAATTCTATAGTCAACTCATCCATATGGCTAATTTCTTATGCCGCTGATGGATCGAGTAGAGCGGCAGGTTCAGCGATAGCTCTTCGGAGACGGTCCTGGATGCGCCTTTGCTCCTTTGCGGAAGCCTTCAAGTCTTCCTTCGTCAATACCACATTCGATGGTTCCGCCTAGTTCGGGCCTAAAGTTAAGGAGACGCTTACTAGGTGTGAACAAGAAGGAAAGACTGTCTGCTGTAGGAGTCCGTTTTTCCACTCCAACTAGACCGTACCCCAAAGGGCAACGAAGTGGAAAAATGTGGTTTTTGAAAGCCCCAAAAAGCTTTCCAGAATATACCTACGGATATCCCCTCTAGGGGCAGAGGAGGGGGTAAAAACAGAAGACGCCGTCCAAATGGCAGAGGGGGTCCGCAGAAATCAGGGTGACAGCAGTTCTGTGGCAAGCCCTATCAGCATTCCTGAAAGGAAGCCCGGCTATCCTTCTCTGGAGGCGGTCGGGGGTCGCTTGGCTTTATACCCAAACGCCTGGCTAAACATTACAACGGATTCTTGGGTAAAAAGCATCATTTCCGGAGGTTACTACATCCCCTTTACAAAATTCCCTCCTATGTGTACAAGTATTCTAGACGTTCCACCCAGTCTGCAAAAACTAGAAGCCATAAAGATTCAAAACCTGCTAGACAAGAGTCATCCAGCCAGTCCTGGTGGACCAGATAGGATCTGGAACTTACTCAAGGTTCTTTTTAGTTCCAAAGAAAACGGGGGACTGGAGGCCTATATTAGACCTCAGCAAACTCAACACCTTTGTCAAGAAGGAAAAGTTCTGGATGGTCACACTTCAATCGATACTTCCGTTCCTAGAAACGGGCGATTGGATGTGCTCTATAGATCTCAAGGATGCTTACTACCACATCAAAATGGCCAGATCATCCAGAGATCACTTGCGTTTCCGGCTGGGGGCCAGTCATTACCAGTTCAGAGCCTGCCCTTTGGTCTCGCCACAGCCCCCAGAGTGTTCACCAAATGTATGGTAGTGGTCACGGCTCACCTGAGACTCTTAGGATTCTGGGTGTTTCCATATCTGGACGACTGGCTCCTCACCGCCACCTCCAGGCATCAACTAATTCAGGCAAGAGACTACACTATCAACTTGTGTTCCCAGTTGGGCATAACCTTAAACTTTGAAAAATCTGCGTTATCGCCCTCGCAGCGTATTACCTTTATAGGAGCAGAGCTAGACACTGTCGATTCAAGGATCAGGTTGCCTCAAACAAGAATCTTATCTCTTAAGAAGTCAGTTGTCCAGTCTGTTGACCCAGAACAAAGCTCCTGCGTCCCAGATACTGAAGCTAGTAGGCATAATGGCAGCCACACTAATAGTCCCGTTGGGGCGCATGCACATGCGGATACTCCAGTGGTTACTCTTCACACAATGGTCTACCAACAACTGCCCATGTCGCACGAGATTCTGTTAACAAATCTTTGCAAGAAGGATCTCAATTGGTGGCTGAAGAGCGACCAGATAGTAGTCTGACGTCCCCTTGTTCTTCCACAACCCACAGGGGGGGGGGGGGGCTGGGACTGTCCAAGGTACTTGGTCAAGCATGGAATCACATTTGCATATAAATGTCCTGCAGCAGAGAGTGGTGTCCCTGACATTGCAACACTTTCACGACTGTCTTCCTCCAGGGACAATTGCAATTCAGACGGACAACATGTCAGTTGTCTGGTACATCAACAAGCAAGAGGGAACCGGATCGTATCCCTTATGCCGAGAGGCCCTAAGAATTTGGCAGTGGGCTGTATCCACCAGGCGCTTTTTGATAGCAACGCACATCCCGAGGTCATCCAACATGATAGCGGACAAACTGAGCAGGGCCATCCTGTTGCCTCATGAGTGGTCCCTCAAACAGATGACAGACAAGATTTTCCACAGGGGGGGGCCAGCCTTGCTGCGATCTGTTTGCATCTCCGATGAATGCCAAATGCAGAAGCTACTTTGCCCTTTATCCCCCACCTGGGAGCAACCCGAGGGACGCGCTTGTACACGATTGGCCCCCGGGCCTCCTGTATGCCTATCTGCCAATTCTCCTAATTCCCAAATTCATACAGAAAGCCAAAAGTCTGGGAAGGACTGTTATTCTGATAGCCCCATCTTGGCCTCGTCAGATTTGGTTCCCCTTCCTACAGAAGTATCATGTGGAAGAGCCATGGGTTCTGGACCCAGTGCCAGACCTTCTGACTCATTCGTCTGGAGTTCTTCATCCCTCCCTCATCTCCCTAAAACTGACAGCTTGGCTGCTCCAATTCCCATATTAGCCAGGTCTCAAGATTTGTCTCCCACAGTCCAACATATTATAGTTTCCTTTCATAAACTGTCAACCAGGAAGCTATATAATAGCAAATGGAAACAATTTGTTCACTGGGCTTCGCACCACGACGTTGACCCATATGTTGCACCTATTCATACCATATTAGAGTTCTTGTCCTCCTTGTTCTATGATGGCGCAGCAGCTGCCACCATAAGGGTTCAATTGGCTGCCATTTCCAACTTTCATGTAGGGTTTAACGGATCTAGCATCATGCCCCACAGACTATGTAAGGCCTTTTTGAAAGGGACCCACCATCTCAGACCACCTATCAGACACCCTGTCTCTCCCTGGAATTTGAATCTTGTTTTATCCCAATTGATGCTTACCCCCTTCGAACCTGCGTCATCTTGTGATTTGAAGTTTCTGTCTTGGAAAACAATATTTCTGGTAGCCATTACATCTGTGTGTAGGGTCTCTGAACTCCAAGCTTTATCTTCCAGGCCCCCATATTTGATCTTCCACCCTGATAGGGTGTCCCTCAGGACAAATCCTACCTTTCTTCCTAAGGTCTGTTCAGAAACTAACTTAAATCAGTCCATTGAGCTCCCAACCTTTTTTAGACACCATACCAACAGACTGGAATATATGTTACACAAGCTTGATGTTCACAGACAATTGAGATTCTACTTGGACAGAACGAAAGACTTCAGGCAATCTGATCAACTCTTTGCCTCTTACGCAGAGAACAAGAAAGGTTCTGTGGTATCAAAAGTCACATTATCTAAGTGGCTTTCTGATTGCATTAAATTCATTTATTCCTCCACTAACCAGCCATTACCGAGTAATGTCAAAGCCCATTCTACCTGGGCTGTTTCTACATCATTAGGTCATGCAGCTCGTTTACCCTTGGATATCATCTGTGCAGCTGCTACTTGGTCCAAACCTCACACGTTTATCACTCATTACAAAGTGGACAGGGCTTCCTTTGGTTCCACTGTGCTCAGGAATGTTCTCCCTTGAGCCACCCAGGATTAGGGTGCTTGGGACACTACCCACGTGTAATAACAAAACGGCGAGATAGAACAACTTCACATAAAGAAGTTATGTTCTTACCATAACGTTCCATGTGAGTTGTTCATCTTGCCTTTTTGTTCTTACATTCCCTCCCACCTTCCCCCTCCTGGTGAGAACCTTGGTGGATTGGTTGGTCTTGTCAGCCTGTCTTCTTACGACAGACTGTTTTTCCTTTCTGCAAATCTATAGGTACCTAGATAGGTAGGTACTGCAGTGCTTATTTTTTTAGGCTGTCTTAGGGTGCAGCGTACTAGATCTGGGGTTTACAGTAGAGCATCATGGGATATATACTGTCTCAAGCTTCTCTGAGAGTTTGAGCTTGAAAAGCGGCCGACTCGGAGCCGAGGCATCGGCTCCGAACCCACGTGTAAGAACAAAAAGGCGAGATGAACAACTCACATGGAACGTTATGGTAAGAACATAACTTCTTTATTACCTTTTCTGGCCCTAAAATGGGAAAGTCTTTCTAAAGTGACCCTATCTAAATGTCTCAGAGATTGTATACTTTTCATTTATCATCATGGAAGAAAGCCTATACCACAGAAAATCAAGGCTGACACTACTAGATCTATGGCTACTTCTGTGGCGTTCCATTCGAGAGCTTCTTTGGACATTATCTGCGCAGCAACGTGGGCTAATCCTCATACCTTTATAACCCATTACAAATTGGATTTGGTCTCTAGAGGGAGAGCTTCCCTTGGCTCAATGGTGCTCAGGAGTATTCTTCCATAAGGACCACCCAAGTGACACAAGGTAGCTGGGGACTCTGTCTCATCAATGATGAATGATTGAAGATTAACATCATCAGATAAAAATTGTTGTTCTTCATTCATTCATCACGTCCCACCCTCCTTTCTCCTCCTAAGGCTCCTGGGGGATACTTTGGGTCCAAGTGCTGAGTTAGGGCACTTGCGCAGAGAAACTGCCTCTGCTTTACTGATAACGAACAAACTCGATCTGAAGTAACAGGGAGAAGGGTACTTTGGGTAAAAACTTGGCTTGAGAGTTTTTTGCTGTCGTGAGGTTGGTATAAGGCCGTCTCAGTTCTGAGGATGGAACCGACATGCCATCAGTGATGAATGAATCAAGGTCAACAACACAGATAGAACATTATGGTAAGACAACTTCTTTTTCTATAAACTTTCTAAGTTTGTAAGAGCAATATTTAAAAAATTGCCCCTATTTTTGGTCCTTTGTCCCACTTTTACTTATGGCTTTGTCCAGACTTCTTGCTCCAAGAGGTATGTTCCTACATGAATCTACTTTGTTTATTCTCATGTTATTTTATATGATTATTTCACGTATTAAAAAGGTGCATTTTAACATCTTGGTGGGGGGTGGGGGGGGCTGATCATCATTATACCATAATCTCACTTTGTCTCCTTACCAAGTAAATCAAGTCACTTGATGAAGGGAAGTGCTGAATTGTTTAATGCTGATTGGTTCATTGGCATGCTTGGTACTAGATCTTTGTGTCTGAATATAGGGCCTAAAATTTTTTAGTTGCTGTGGTCATTACTGCAGCGTGAGTGCCCTTTGTTCTGAGTTTTTTAAAGGCAGTTGGCATCTGAAGTGACTCAACTTAATTTGTAAGTTTTTTGTTTAGATCTGTTATGTGGTAACAGTGATATCTGGAAAAAAACAATGCTCTGAGTAAGTCTTGATATGCTTTACTATTTCCTTTACCTTTCAGGCAGAGAGAGAAAATCAACACCACCTTCAGTCGCACAGCATTGAAGATGTCCTTCCAAGCCTTGTCAAAGTCTGAGGACTCTGAGGTAGAATTCAAAAAACTAGAAGAAACAAATTTCACACCACCTCCTACTACTGGTTCTACCCAAAATAATCACCAGCAGAATGAGGAAAAAGATATTTTAGTAAGTGCAGGTAATGCACAACAAAAAAGACATTTCCCTAATATTTCTCAGCTAGTCCAAGAAAGAGAGAGTCAATGGGAGGAAGAAAATGAGGGTTCGGAGCAAGAGTCCATGAACAGGCCATCAGTTAATTCCAAGGATGAGGAAGATGATTGCCAACAAAGTAAACAAGAGAGAATCAGTAAGAGGTAGGGAACTAGAAATGCTGCTCTGATATTTAATAAAGGCTTTTTTCGCTCTGCCATACACTCATTCACATGCTGTTCTCTTAGTTTTACATTTTACTTGCATACATGTTCAAGCAGATTTAATCTTCTATTGAATATCATTAGACATAGCATCAGAGTCCTCCTGTGCGAGCATTCATAGTAACTGATGTGAAGCATATTGCACTTCGTGAAGATGTTTTGTTGACTGCAGTAGGTGATGATGAGCTGGTCATGCAGCAGGTCCCACTGAGTTGTTGTTTCAACTTTATCAGGTATATTATTTTCACTAAGGCTGCATAATTGGAAGTATATCAGGACAAATTATTAAAAAAAACATGTATTTGATAATGCCATATGAGTCTTGAGGCTTCCTTGACGGTGTTTTTTTCAGGGTTACCAACTTGCACCAGTACTTTGAGTTTGTAAAATACCAAGCCTTGGACCCCCATCCTCACTCTGTTTACAACCCATTGAGAAATGAATAGTTGACTCTAAATAGTTGACTCTAAATAAAAGTGCTTGCCATAACAGAATGACTTTTCCTTTTCTTTAACTCTGTTTTATTGTAAGTACATCTTGTCCAGAAAAGGAAAATGATTGTGGTAGGCAGATTACTCATAAGAGTAGACACGATAAATGCCCCCCCCCCACTTTTTTTTTGCTTAAGTGTGGAATTTAATCATAGAGTGTTCTATTTGCCAGACCTTCATCCCTAAGGCACTGCATAGCCATTTCTCTTCTCTGTTAGTTTACCTTGAAAATCTTGCTTAAGGAACCATGTCTTTGGAATATCCCTTTCCAGACTTCCAGTTATCCTTAAAGTAGTAGTACAAAAAATTAAAAAAATAGACTTCCTGATGGACATCTCTGTTCTCTGATGAGACCATGGACCATCCATTTCAGGCATTTGTTTCCACTGTCCCCACCTTGGCCGATATGAGACAGGCTGCTCCCAAGTCTGCTGGGACTAAGCCCGACATCCATCAAAGATGGAAAGGAGGAACCTAGGCTAGTGATTCTAAAAGGGGCTGGTGGGGATTCTAGAATTTTTTGTTTGGGTGGAAATCCCAGCCTCTTAAATAATCAAATGTCTGGGCTCGGATCCTCTGAGGTTTGTTCAGGCAGATGTTCTTGTTAAAAAGTAGAAAACTAATCATATTTCTCCAGTTGCTAAGGACCTCCAGAAAGAATGGCAAGACTTTACTCAAGGACTTTTTCACGCCATAATGGCTTTGAATCCTCTTAATGGTTTGTCAGTCTCTTCTCTTATAGGAATTCCTTCTTCCACCGTTCTAAAAGGTATTAGGGCTGAGTCTTCTGATGAGGAAGACTTGTATTCTGGTGAGAAGTCTTTAGCGTATTCCTCAGAGCTTGATTTTCCACTTGCACTGTGTACTAATGAGGAGGATTCCTTTTCCCCTGATTTCCCAGTGAAGGAACTTTTCTTTGGAGATGCTATCCTTTAAAATGAAGCAATGTTTCAAGTAGGAAAGCGCTCGGGTGTCTGATATTCAGAGGAGATATTATAATCTCCTTCAGATGGATATCTCTAGACCTTCAGCAGATGTTCGTGTTTCACTGTTGCAATCATCACATTGGGGTTATCCCTGCCAGGGTAGCCCTCTGCCACCCTGAATACCAGAGGCTTAGTATTTCTGCGTCTGTTGCTGTCGCTTCAGGACTGACGTCGGGTCGTCAGTAGTATAAAGTAAGGCAGCCAACGCCATTACACAAGTTTTTCTTGCTGAGGAGTCCGAAGCAGAAGCTGTTCGCACAAGTTCCGGTCGGCCTCTACCTGAGTTTCATCTTCTGCATTGAAGCTGAAGTCTTCTAAAGCTAAGTACCCCGATGGGGATCCTTTTTTTCTTGCTCCAACCAATGTCAGAAAAAGTTAACAGTTGTCTTGCCTGTGGAAAGCAAATACCACACCGAGACTTTCATTCTTACTGCGTCACTTGCTTAGGCCCAGACCACAACGTCCCTCGCTTTCGTGCTTTGTTCAACTCCAGAACTATACATTGTCGGGCTCATATTGTAGCTAGATATTTTCGCTCACAGTCCTCGAATTCCAATATGGCTTTGGTAAGCCATCTGACAGCAGATCTTCCGAAAAAACGAAAGTATAAAGACAGAGACAGACCGCAAAGGTCCAAATGTACCGGACACGCTTCCGTTAAGCTAGTCGTCAGTTCTCTGGTCCTCAGTGATGTGCTTTCCTAGCCCCTGATGCCCGCTTCTGTGGATTCGCAGGCCGCTACCGAGACACTTTTGGAGTTTGGTATGCCGCAAAACTCTTCTTCAACTAAGGATCCTGCGGTTGTCTCTACCTTGGATGGGTCCAGAGCTGTTGAGCAGGCACCGGCTTCTGAGGAAGTACTTCATATTACCGATTCTTGACGCAAACGGATGACTTCTTTAGCATCTACCGTTCTTTCAAAAACTACCAAGTTTCTAAGGCCCAGGGTATGAACCACACCCAAGAAACCGACGATCTAATCTCTGGCTCCTGCTTTCTTCCCTCGGTCTCAAATGCTTAAAATGACAAAAGACGTTATAATGCTGCTCAAGGGAAGCCAAGCTACCCCTTCCAAAAGAAAAGGAGATCTGTCCCCAGTAGTATTATCTGAACAGGAATCTGTTGACTCCTGCATCTGAATATGAAGACATGCAACCCCTCTTTGCTTATGAGGATTCTGATGAAGAGGAATCAATTCCTTCAGCCTCTCCACCCGAGGACTTTTCCTTTGGGGAAACCCTTTATACTTTGAGGGAGCGTTTCCAATGGGAATATCAGGACTACCCTCAGTCTAAAAAGAGACTCAGGGAAATTTTAGGTCTTCCAGAGCACAGACCCTTGGCCATTCCTCCTGTCCTGGATGTGGTGGATGATGTTTTCATGGAATCTAGTTTGACTCCTGACAACCCTCCCTCCTGCTCCCAGGAAACCTGACAGGTTTTACAGAGTCCCTGACTCTCACAAATTTCTTTTCAAAAATCCTACTGCTGACCCTGAGGTTATTTCTCAAGGGCCTAAAGGGATAAAAGCAACTTCTGCTAAGAATCCCACACCCTCAGATAGGGATTCCCAAGCACTAGACAGATGGGGTAAAAAGTATACACCTCTGCTACTCTTGCTATCAGAGCACTAAATTGTCAGTTCCATATGCAGAAATTTCAGCAACATACCATGGAACTTTTGAAACAACAAATATCATCCTTTCCTGCTTGTGCAGAAAATAGAGTTACAAGAGTTAATACATTCTGCAAGTCAAGTAACTAAGCACACCTTACACTGTGTTTTTGATGCCCTAGAAGCTTCTTGCAGGGTAGCAGTCACCAGATCTGTCCTTAGAAGGCATGCTTGGCTTAAGGAACAGCCCTTGCCAGACCATGTCAAATCTAAATTATTGGATGCACCCTTGCAAAAAGACAACTTATTTGGCACTGAGACAGAAGAGGTCTTAAAGATGGATTAAAAAGCAAACTTTATGCAGACAGTTAAGGATTTCTTACAGGTCCAGCCTCCCAGGTTCAGCAGGCATTGTCCCTCCAAGCACTGGTCCTTTCCTGCTCACACCAGGTCAGTTCAGCCCGGACGTCGGGGAAGCAGGCTCCTCGGACAGCAGCCACAGGGAATGCAGAGATCCGAACACTGGACGTCTCCACTTCAAAAACAGGGAGTTCTAAGCCACCCCTTATGGTAAGAACGCACAATGACTCTCCTCCCCACCCCCTCCCTCTGCCCACCTTCATTTGCCCCTAGGAGGAAAACTCTCCTTTCTTGCAAGCACCTGGGCCACCATTACCAACAACTGCTGGGTTCTCAACAGTGTCCCATGGATACAAATTTTCTTTCCACACCCTTCCAACTCCATAAGGGTTCCCAGATCTACCTATAAACCAGTGGGCAGAGGTGCAAATGCAAGTCCTTTCCCAGCTCTCTGAGGGCAATAGAGAATGTTCCTGCAGAACAGAAAGGCCAAGGTTTATACTCCAGACCTTCTGGTACCCAGAAAAGAGGGCAACCTGACACCCCATCCTCGATCTATCCATTCTAAACACCTTCCTGGTGATACCAACATTCAAAATGCTCACACTCCAGCAGCTGCTACCCATGCTCTCCAAGGATGCTTGGCTAGCCACTCTAAACCTAAGAGGCCTACCTCCATATTCCTGTCAGGGAATCATGCAGGAAATACCTCCATTTCAGGGCAGGATCTTTGCACTTTCAGTTCTCGGCTCTTCCCTTTGGCTTATCTACTGCTGCCAGAGTTTTCACAAAATGGCTCCAGCCATTGCCTTTTGCAGACAAAGGAATATCCAGATTTACCCATGCTTAGACGACAGCCAGGAAAAGCTGCTCAAGCACCTGGCCTTTGCAGAGTCCCTACTAACCTCCCTAGGGTACACAGTCAACGAAAAAAAATCCAAACAGGTACCCACCCAAAGGATTATATTCCTGGGAGCAAACCTGGACACAGCAAACCAGATGGCATTCCTTACACCAGAAAAGCAAACTTTCCCGACAACATACTTCTCTCAACTAGCCACTAGAACCCAGCTATCTACAAGGAAAATCCTGCAAGCACTGTAGTTCATGGCATCTTGCATTCTACTCATTCCATATGCCAGACTGCATATGAGGAAACTTCAGTGGTACCTAAAAAGCCTTTATGCAATTAGATTCCACCTGGTTGAACTTGGTACTATCGAGAATAATGAGGTAATGAATATCTGTTGCCTATTAGACCTGGTTTTGAATAATAACATCTTTTTGTTTGACAATAAAGCGTATGCACAGACATGGGGAGTGGCAATGGGCACTCCCTGTGCCAATGCATACGCTAACCTAGTGGTTTATAGATGGGAAAAAGAACATTTATTTAATGATCCCAGATTCACTAACGTCATCCTATACAGACGTTTTGTGGATGACGTCTTGATGCTTTGGAACGGAAGCATTGAGATGCTGAGGGAGTTCATTGGTTATATGAACTCCACTACTTCCTTCTTTAGTTTTACCTATGAAAGCTCTTTAATAAGTGCCAATTTTCTGGACATTACATTACTATTAAGAAGGATAACTATGGTAATATAACTACCACTTTATTCAGAAAATCTTGTTGGAGAAATAGCATCCTACACTATGATAGTTTACATCCACGCTATATATTTCGTAATATTGTGAAAGGTCAGATGACCAGAATACTCAGAATATGTAGCAATGAGTTGGATGCTATGGACCTAATAAAACATCAAAAACAGTATTTTATAGATAGAGGCTATCCAGTTTAACTGGTTAATAATACAACTGATACCCTTCTTGGAAAGTCTACTCATTTAACAAAGGCAGGTTATGCTAACTACAGAAAAGAGAATTGTAAAGACTTAACCTATGGGATCAAATATAGTAATGATATTGAGCAACTAATCAAAATCATTAGGGGAAATTGGAAGATTCTACTTCTAGATCCTGCTCTCTCACAATTAGTAGGGAAGAAACCTACATTTAGGTTTACCAACTGCCTAAATATAAAAAGATTGCTCTGTAAAGAAAGACTAGATATAGCCACTACTGACATAAGGGCAAATTTAAAAACAGGCACCTTTGCATGTGGCAAGTGTTCACTATGTAAATACATCCACAAAACTCAAAGTCCTAGTATTCTAGGCATCAATATAGGTTTCAAACCTGCTTTCTATGCTACCTGCAATACAAAGGGTGTTATCTATCTTGCGGTCTGCAATCAATGTGATGTGTTTTACGTAGGGATGACATCGCGTCGGCTTAGGGACCGTATTTACAACCATGTCTATGATATCAGAAGGGCTAACCTTACTAATGCCCTAGCTGTGCATTGTCAAGATAGACCTCAACATAGTTTTAGCTTTTTGGTTTTACAGGTGATAAATCCTAACAAGAGAGAAGGAGACAACATAGGTAATATTGAGATGTTTGAACTGAGATGGATACTGAAATTGAAAGCCCATATTCCACCTGGCCTTAATACAGTGGTCAGTATTCGTCCTGCTCTGTTAGGATCGTCTTGACCTACTGCTGTGTTATTTAAGTGGCCTTTGTCTACATTTCATTCACATTACTTATTTTTTATACGGATAGTTTTATAGGATTTAGCTCATTTGACACCTTTTCAGGTTTATTTGTCTGAATATATTATCAGTAATTACATTGCTTTAGCTGTGATTAAGGTTTGTAGGTTATTGTTATATTCTACATCTGAACCTTGTGAATCACTGCTTGCGATATAATTTACTAGCACGTAGTCCTATGAGATGCTCAACCTTGCTATATATTGATCTGTAATATATCTACCTAACATACTAATATGTCTGGCATCATCAGTGGTGGCTGAATGATTATTAAAGCTGGAGTTTTATAACTGAAACTGCTATATAACATCAGGTACAAGCAGTATGAGAATAGTAAACTGTTTATGTATGTAAGTATGAATAAGTATGCACTAATTATGTAGTGCCAGTATGACGCATTCACAGCGTTTTTTGAAATGTAACATTACTATAGGTTTTCATATATAGTAAAGCTGGAGCTCTGGAACTGAAACTGCTATATAACACCTGGTATAAGCAGTATGACAATAGTAAACTGTTTATATGTGCAAGTATGAACAAATATGCACTAATTATGTAGTACCAGCATGATGCATTAACAGCGTTCTTTTGAAATGTAATATTATAAGTGTCTATATATAATGTTTAACGCTAGGCGACTGATATCAGGTATATGTGATTTGAAGTTTGTACTATTAGATCCTTGTCTAGATTTTATATAATAGACAAATGTATTAATGATTTGTTTTTATGAATCATGGTCTGTATATATTTTCGTTAATACAATTTTGATTAACTTTAATATATATTCTTTAAAAATGGACAGATAGGATACTAACGTAGAATGTATTATCATAAAAGCTAGTGTCCGTACCAAGTGCCACAACTATGGTCGACTACTACACGTCCTGGTCAAATATAAGAAGAATAAAATGCATAAAGCTATAATTTGTAATGTTATACATCTGTACTGTTATTAAATTAACCTTAATAGATGTAGCGTTAGACTCACTATGTGATATAGTATGAGGCATTTTTGCGTCTTGGATCTGTTGGTATTGAATAGAATGTTTTAATGTTTTAAAAAATGCATTGATTCATTAGTTATATGGTAGTTTCTAGATACATTTGATGGAAGCACCATTGATATATTTTCGCAAAAATATTTTGATTGAACGTTTGTGTTCCAATATAGGTGCAAAAGTTATATATATTGAGGTCTATATCAGACGGAATTCTGAACTTGCCCTTTTAAATGTGGAATGACTATCGTCTTAACTAGGTAGTTAATCGTTGATTAATTACTTAACTATTGTGTTTTTTTGTATATAATCTGTAATGGCTTTATGTGATTTGTAACCTGATGAAGCGCACCTGTGTGTGCGTGAAAGCGCTCGTTCAATAAATCTGTTTTTATATTTTTCATGGTGGTTCCTGGCAGTCTCTTCATCTTCTAGCCACTCTAAACCTAAGAGGCCTACCTCCATATTCCTGTCAGGGAATCATGCAGGAAATACCTCCATTTCAGGGCAGGATCTTTGCACTTTCAGTTCTCGGCTCTTCCCTTTGGCTTATCTACTGCTGCCAGAGTTTTCACAAAATGGCTCCAGCCATTGCCTTTTGCAGACAAAGGAATATCCAGATTTACCCATGCTTAGACGACAGCCAGGAAAAGCTGCTCAAGCACCTGGCCTTTGCAGAGTCCCTACTAACCTCCCCAGGGTACACAGTCAACGAAAAAAAATCCAAACAGGTACCCACCCAAAGGATTATATTCCTGGGAGCAAACCTGGACACAGCAAACCAGATGGCATTCCTTACACCAGAAAAGCAAACTTTCCCGACAACATACTTCTCTCAACTAGCCACTAGAACCCAGCTATCTACAAGGAAAATCCTGCAAGAGCTGTAGTTCATGGCATCTTGCATTCTACTCATTCCATATGCCAGACTGCATATGAGGAAACTTCAGTGGTACCTAAAAAGCCTTTGGGGTCAACAGTCTCAAGACCTGCAGACTCTCATACCCATAATACCTTGCCTCAGAAAAGATTTTCTTTGGTGGGCAACAGCATGCTCCCACAACAAGGAGACTACCTTTCTCACCAACCCCCGCTGCCCAGACCCTCACCACAGACGCATCAGACTATGCCTGGGGGTGCACACCTGAACAGCAGGTGCATACAGGGCCAATGGATCCCACAGCAAATCCATCTGCACATCAACCAAAAAGAGATGATGGCTCTCCAGCACGCCTTGACAGCTTTCAAACCCCTTTTCACCCCAGGGTGTCTCCTGATCAAAACAGACACCACTGTGATGTGGTTTATCAACAAGCAGGGAGGGACTCACTCCTACCCTCTATGCAGGCTGGCCATGACCCTTTGGCACACAGCCTCTGCCATGCAACTCCACCTTTTAGCACAATTTCCTACCAGGTTCTCTAAACTCTCTGGCACACCACTTAAGCAGAGATCTTCTGGACCCACACGAGTGGCAGCTCGACAAACGAACCTTCATCCTAATAACTCAGAAATGGGGCAGCCCGAAGGTCGACCTCTTTGACTCCCACACCAACCATCAGCTGAGCAAGTTCTGCACCAGGGAGCATCACTGCATGGCTTGGAAAGTGGATGCCCTGTCCTTCCCCTGAGTCAATCTATCAGTCTGTTCCTTTCCTCCACTACCTGTCATCCCCAGGGTACTGCTCAAAATAAAGGAGGAAAAATCAAGGGCAATTCTTATTGCTCCAGACTGACCTCACCAGCACTGGTACCCCCCTGCTGCACAGCCTGTCCCCACTGCCACCATGGCATCTCACTCAGATTCCAACCCTCCTGAGAAATTCTGCATCCCCAAATGCATTCCCTCAATTTGGCAGCTTGGCTTATTCCCTAACCCTTGATAAAACTGCCAACCTCAGTAAACAGGTTCTAGATGTTATACTTGACACCAGCCGCCGTAACACTAGAAAGTCTTATGCTGACAAATGAAAAAGGTTCTGCACCTGGATTCAGGCTAAGGGAGCCAGTACGGCACAGCCCTCCCTCTCATCCTGGATTATGTAGCTGACCTGCTACACAGTGGTCTCTGTTTTTCCTGTATTAAAAATTCATGCCTCTGCTGTCTCTGCTCATTTCCCCACTGAGCAGCCCCTTTTCTCACACCCTTTGATCAAACAGTTCTTAAGAGGGGCTAGCAACTTGAGGCCACCCAGAAGAGCACCAACCCAAGCTTGGGACCTTAACTTTGTGTTGGAAAATCTCACCCTGCTCCCCTTCAAGCCAGCCTCTTCAGCAGAGCTAAAATTTCTCTCCTGGAAGACTGCTTTCCTTCTGGCCATCACTTCAGCCAGAAAGGTCTCTGAGCTGCAAACACTCATAGCTGTGGAACCCTTCATCATCTTCCATGCTGACAGGGTATCCCTCAGGACTGACCCATACTTCATGGCCATTGTGGTGTCTAGTGTGGCTCTCAGCCAGTCCATTCATTTGCCCACTTTTATCCCTAAACCACAGAACAAAGGGGAAAAGATCCTGCATTCTCTAGATGTGCACAGTCAGCTCAGATTCTATCTAGACAGGACTAAATCCTTCAGAAAGTCTGATCAATTGCTGGTTAGCTTTGTTGCAGGGGCAGAAGGCAAAGCGATCTCCAAACCATTTCCAAATGGATAGCACACTGCATCTATTTCTGCTTCAAGCAACATTGAAAGCATCTCCCCAAGGGGGTCAGGACTCACTCCACCAGAGCAGCCTCCACCTCTGCAGCTTTCCTCAAGAGTCCCCACCAGGGACATCCTGGAAGCTGCCATCTGGACATCTGTTCACACCTTTACCAGACATTACCATCTGCCTATCTTCTCCAAATCCAGGGCAGGGTTTTCCTCAGTAGTCTTGCAGGGCATTCTAGCCAGCCCCTAGTTTCCTTGACTGCCTCCACCCATTTTCTCAGCTTTGGGAATCAACCCAAATGTGATGGCTGCAACAGTGAAACACGAAGAACATAGTACAGTTGTGTACACTTACCATAACTGTAGATGTTAGAGTGTATTCACTGTTGCAGTCCTAGTTTCCCTCCCTCCATCCCCCTCTTTTCTTCTCTTTCCTTACAAGGGACATATTCGTATTTACTTTCTACTGGTTGAGTTCTTCCACCAGAACCTGGCTCCCACTGGGGGCTCCTGACAGGTTAGGGCAGGAAAAACTGATGCAATGGCATCAGCTGCCTTACTTTATTCAGTCCTGAAGCGACAGCAACAGACACAGAATTACTAAGCATCTGGTATTCGAACCAGCCGAGGGCTGCCCTGGCAGAGATAACCCAAATGTGATGACTGCAGCAGTGAATACACTCGAACATCTACATTTATGGTAAGTGTACACAACTGTACTTCACTATCTGTGTCAATTACTTCTGGTCTGTTATATTTTTCTGTTAAAGCTCATTTATCAACAGTCTCTGCCATTCTGCTTTTGGATCCCACCACTTTCTTTTTAGTTTGCCCGTTTCTAAAGGACATCCTTCATATTTGGCTTCCAGGAAAACCCATGCTCCTGTTTTGGGACCTGAACTATGTTCTTGAAAAGCTAAGCTAGTCAACAGTTGAACCAGTGCTGCTTTCATTTTGAAATGATGTATGTGGAAAACCTTGTTGTTGAATTTTCTTACTTCAGCCGAAAGAGTCTCTTAACATCAGGTTCTTATAACCATTCTTCGTTTATTAGATCACATTTGGATCATTTGCCTGCAGGTAGCCCTCAGTCAGCCTGAATACCAGAGTCTTGGAATTTCTGCGTCTGATGCTGTCGCTTCTTTCATGTCAGGTTGACAGGGGTATAACACATGCAGCCAACGCCATTACATCAGTCTTTCTTGCCGTGCGGTGCCCGATGCAGAAACAGTTCGTAAGTGCTGGTCGGCCGCCTCCTGAAATTTTCGCTTTTTGAGTTTGACCTGAAGTCTTCTAAAAGATAAGTACCCCATTGGGGGTCCTTTTTTCTTGCTCTAACCGATGTCAGAAAAAATTAATAATTGTCTTGCCTGTCGAAAGCAAATACCTCAGGGATTTTCATTCTTACTGCATCATCTGTTTAGGCCAAGCCCACGACGTCCCTCACTGTCGGTTTTGTGCTTTGTTCAACGCCCAAACTGTTTGTCATCGGGCTATTTTTGTCACTAAATTCTTTCGCTCTCGATCTCTGTATTCCAAAATGGCTTTGATAAGCCATCCAACTACCAATCTTCTGAAAAAAACGTAAGGATAAAGACTGGGACAGATCACATAGGTCCAAAACTGCCAACGACGCTACCATAAAGCTAGTCGCCAGTCCGCCGGTACTCAGGCGCTTTCGCAGCCCCTGATGCCCGTTTCTGTAAATTCGCAGGCCTCTACTGAGACCCATTCGGAGTCAATTATGCCGCAAGATGCTTCTTCGACTATGGAACCTGTGGATGTCTCTACCTTGGATGGGTCCGGAGCCGCTGTGCAGGCATCTGCTTCTGAGGGCTGTATTCAGGCCTTCCGATTTTCATATTAAACCAACGACTTCGTTTCAAACCAAAAATACCGAATTTCACAGGCCTAGCGTTTGCACTACGCCTAGGAAACCGATGACCAAAGTGCATTCTCAGACCCACATCCCACAAAAACAAATGCTTAGAAAGGCAGAAGACCTTATTACTCTAATTAGGGGAAGTCGGCCTTCCCCCTCAAAAAGACCAAGAACTGAATTTCCTTCTTATTCTTCAGATCAGGAGTCTGATGACTCTGACCTCTCTGATTACCAGGATATAACCTTATCTACCTATGAGGATTCTGATGCAGAGGATTCCATTCCCTCTGCTTCCCCGCCAGAAGATTTTTCTTTTGGTGAAACCCTGCATACCCTTAGGGAACATTTCCTCTGGGAAAGCCAGGACTACTCTGTCCAAAAAGAGACTCGAGGAATTTTTAAACTTGCCCCAGCACAGGCCTCTAGCTATAACTCCTGCTCTGGCAATTGTAGATGTCTTCTTGGAATCCAGCCTTACCCCTGATGCTTTGCCTCCAGCTCCCAGGAAGCCTGACAGATACTATAGAGTACCTGACTTGCACAAATTCCCTTTAAGAATCCTAGTGCGGATCCAGAGAACATTTACCTGGGACCTAAAGGCATTAAGGCTACAACTGCCAAAAATCCCACCCCTTTGGACAGGGATTCTAGGGCTTTAGACAGATGGGGTAAGAAAGTTTACACCTCTGCTACACTTGGCATCAGGGCTTTAAATTGCCAGATGTTCTTCATCTCACATTGCTGCAGTCCTTACACTTGGGTAGTCCGCTGTCCTCGGTCGGCCCGAATATCAAAGTATAAGGCTGACGTCGGTCAAGGCGCATTTGACTGACATCAGGACGTCAGGGTACAAATGCGCATGACCGACGTCATATCCTCAGTCTTTTTTGCCGCATGGTCCGATGCAGAAGCAGCGTTGCAAGTGCCGTTCGGCGTTCTGAAATTGTTCGATTTCGGAGTTTCAGACCGAGTCAAAGTTGGCTAAGTACCCCGTTGGGGAATATTTTAGTTTTTTCTTGCCTCAGTGGTTTACCGGATGTCAGAAAAAGTGAATAATTGTATTTCTTGTGGGAAACAGATACCGCATAGAGACTACCATACTTTGTGTATTCCTTGTTTAGGACCTGAGCACGACGTTGTTGGGTGTCGCTCTTGTGCTAGATTCAATAAGCGCACTATAAAGAGAAGGTTAGATTGTGCCAGGTTAGTCTTGAGCGGTGCAATTATAAAATGCCGTCGGATGCTCCGACGCCCGCTTCTTCGAAGAAGCGCAAGGACAAAGCAGTTAAGCCTAGGCTCGAAGAACCGTCTGTACCGGACGCCGGTTCTTTAGAGGCGTCGGTGGAGCCGGTGGTTCCACCGGAGGTTTCTTTGGGATCCCAGGGAGAGACTCTGTTATTGCAGGATGTGGCCTCTCAGGAGGCAGGTCAGGCTGATGGGGCTTCTCAGGTTACTATACTCCCCTCCCTTCCTAGGGTGGTTAGGCCCTCTCCTTCTGTTTCTAAGGCTTCTCCCAGAGGCAGGCCAGGTTTAGCTTCTGTTGGTGTCACCCCTAGTTCTTCAGGAAGAAGCATATGCTTAAAATGGCAGAAGATTTGATTACTTTGATTAGGGGTTCTTTGCCCCCTCCTGATAAGAGACCTAGGGTGGAGCCTGAGCTAGGGAGTTTTGAGCAGGCTTCGGATGTTTCAGAGTCTTCGGCTGAAGACTTGCAGGAGTATTCCCCTTATTCTGATTCTGATGTGGATGTTTCTACTCCTTCTGCTTCTCCTCCTGAGGATTTTTCTTTTTCAGAAACTCTTCATTCCATGAGGGAGCATTTTAAGTGGGAAGGTCAGGACTTCTCTGATTCCAGGAAAAGGCTTAGAGAATTTTTGTTTTTACCTCAGCATTGGCCTTTGGCTATACCTCCTGTTTTGGATGTGGTGGAAGATGTTTTTACAGAGGCTTCTCTTAATCCTGATTCTTTGCCTCCTGCTCCTGTTAAACCGGATAGGTATTACAGGGTGCCTGAAGCTCATAAGTATCTTTTTAAGAGTCCTAGGGCAGACCCAGAAACTGTTAGTCAGGGGCCTAAAGGTGTTAAGGCTTCTGTTGTCAAGAATCCGGTTCCTACAGATAAAGAGGCCAGGGCCTTGGATAGATGGGGAAAGAAAGTTTATACTTCCTCCACTCTAGCTATGAGGGCTTTGAATTGCCAGTTTCACATGTTGAAATACCAAAACTATCTCCTTTCTCAATTGAAGTCTAAAGTTGATGCTCTGGCGGAAGGTATTGATTGTAAAGAGTTACAAGATTTAGTACATGTTTTTGAACAGGTGGGTAAGCATTCTTTGCAATGTGGTTTTGATGCTGTACAGGCCTCGTCTAGGGTGGCTGCCACTGGGTCAGTTCTTCGCAGGCACGCCTGGCTGAGGGATCAGAATTTATCTGACCATGTTAAAACAAGGATTTTAGATGCTCCTTTACAATCTGATGTGTTGTTTGGTTCTCCTGTTGAGGCAGTCTTAAAGAAAATGGAAGACAAGGCTAAGTCTATGCAGACTGTTAAAGATTTTTTGCAGGTTCAGCCTCCAAAGTTTAGTAGAAATTGGCCTACTAAGGGGTGGACGTATCCTTCTTATGATTCCCAGTCTAGGGGTAGATCTAGACGTGGTAGGGGCAGAGCTCAGGGCTCTTTCAGGCCTAGAACAGGGAGTTCTCCTGCACAGTCTTCGGGTGAGGGCAGGGGTCAGTCCTACCTTTTCAGCTGCCAGAACCTTCTCGTCTGGCAGCACCTTTGGGAGGAAGGTTGGCACTTTTCAAAGAAAATTGGAGTTTAATTACCCAAGACAGATGGGTATTGGATATCATTTACCACGGTTACAGGTTTTATTTCCATACCTTGCCTCCTTTCAAAGGCATGCCAGACGTTCCTCCTCAGCAAAGAATAGAGGCTCACAAGCAAATTTCTCTGTTACTCCAAATAGGGGCCATACAGCCGGTCCCTATGCCAGAAGTGGGCCTAGGATTTTATTCCGCCTGTTCCTAGTACCAAAGAAAGGGAACACGTGGAGACCAATTTTGGACTTATCTATCCTCAACACTTATCTGGACATTCCCAAGTTCAAAATGTTGACGTTACAGCAGCTTTTACCTCTGCTGGGCAAAGATCATTGGATGGTAACTTTGGATCTCAAGGAGGCTTATCTTCATGTTCCTATCAGACTGAGTTGCAGGAAGTATCTGCGTTTTCGAGCTGGGACTTCTCATTATCAGTTCTCTGCATTGCCCTTTGGCTTATCTACTGCGCCCAGAGTGTTCACGAAGGTTCTGGCTCCAGTGATAGCTTTCCTCAGGTTAAAAGGAATACAGATCTATCCTTATTTGGACGATTGCCTGATTCTGGCTCAAGGAAGGGACGAGCTTCTTCATCATTTGGATTATGTGATAGCAGTGCTAAGATGCCTGGGGTATTCTGTGAGCGAAATAAAGTCCAGTCTAGTACCCTCTCAGGACATGTGCTTTCTGGGTGTGAGACTGAATACAGCATCCCAGATGGCCTTTTGACCCCGGACAAACAAAAGAATCTTTCCCTTTACTTTCATCAGTTGTCTCATCAGTCCAGGCTGACTGCAAGGACAGTCCTTCAAGCCTTGGGGTTCATGGCATCTTGTATTCTGGTGCTTCCCAATGCCAAACTGCATATGAGGAAGTTACAATGGTATCTCAAAAATGTATGGACACAGCACTGCCAGGATTTGGACACTGTCATTCAAATAATACCTTGCATTCAAAAGGAATTGTTGTGGTGGGCTCAGGAATGTCACCTAAACAAGGGACTCTCTGTGACCCGGCCAGAGGCGAGTCAGATTCTAACGACAGATGCCTCAGACAAAGCTTGGGGAGCTCATCTGAATGGAAAGTGGATACAAGACAAGTGGCCTGCCAGACTACAACATCTACATATCAACTTGAAAGAGATGTTAGCAGTCCAGTTTGCATTAATAGCTTTCAAGGATTTACTTCTTCCAGGGCAGGTGTTGATTCTAACAGACAACACAACTGTCATGTGGTACATCAACAAGCAAGGCGGAACACATTCTTATCCTCTATGCAGGCAAGCAATGATTTTGTGGGAGACTGCTCTCAGTTTACAGCTAAATCTTCAGGCAAGGTTTCTGCCGGGAGCACAGAACTCCTTAGCAGATGTGTTGAGCAGACAAATTATGGATCCTCACGAGTGGAAATTGGATCCTCATGTATTTCAGAAACTGACAGTGTCATGGGGAACTCCAGATATAGATCTGTTCGCTTCTCCACTAAACCATCAGCTGCCAAAGTTTTGCACAAAAAGGTTTCATCCCACAGCTTGGAAAGTGGATGCTCTTTCCTTCAATTGGAGCAATCTTCATGTGTATGCCTTTCCGCCTCTGCCTCTCCTCCCAAAGGTACTACTAAAGGCCAGACAAGACAAGCCAAGGATGATTTTGATAGCTCCAGATTGGCCTCGACAGCATTGGTACCCATTACTGAGAAGCCTGGTACGGAAGCCTCCATGGCCTTTGCCTGCGATTCCACACCTGTTGTCTCAGGAGGACAGTCATTTGCTCAATGTCAAGCTTCACTCTCTGCACCTAACAGCCTGGCATATTCTGTTTTGAACCATAGTGGGCCTCCACTTCCACAGCAAGTTTTGAATGTTATTTTGGAAGCTAGAAGGCCTAGTACAAGGAAAGTGTACGCAGATAAATGGAAGAGATTTTTATTTTGGAGTGCAGCAAAGGATTTTGATGTTTCTGAGCCTAATTTAAGTGTGGCTCTTCAATATCTTACTGAGTTACTGGACAAAAGTTTGTCCTTCTCTTCTATTAAGGTTCATGCTGCAGCAATTTCGGCTCACTATGATTGTGACCCTCCATTGTTTTCTCATCCTTTGTTCAAGCAATTTCTTAGAGGGGCAAAGAATATAAGACCCCCACGAAGAGCTCCTACTCCTGCTTGGGATCTCAATTTTGTGTTGGAGAAACTCACTCTACAACCTTTTGAGCCTGCAGCTACTACTGAATTAAAGTTTTGTCATGGAAGACTGCTTTTTTGTTGGCTATTACTTCTGCAAGAAGGGTTTCTGAGTTGCAGGCCCTTATGGCGGTTGAGCCTTTCTTAATTTTCCATAAGGATAGGGTATCTTTACGTACTAATCCTTCCTTTATGCCTAAAGTGGTTTCTAGTGTGGCTTTAAACCAAACTATTCATTTGCCTACTTTTTATGCAAATCCCCAAAATAAAGGGGAAAAGATTTTGCACACTTTAGATGTACACAGGCAGTTGCGATATTATTTGGACAGAACTAAAGGGTTCAGGCAGTCTCAGCAGTTATTTGTTTCTTTTGCTTTGAGTTCTCAGGGCAAGCCTGTGTCAAAACAAACTATTTCTAAGTGGATTGGGTTTTGCATTGCTTTCTGTTATTCCCATCATGGCAAGGAGATTCCAGCTGGGATTCCACTAGGGCTACTGCCACTTCAACAGCTTTTTTGAGGGGGGTGGCAACTAAGGATATTTTGGAGGCAGCTACTTGGAGTTCAGTGCATATTTTCTCTAGGCATTATCACCTACCACTTTACTCTAAATCCAGGGCTGGTTTTGCCACTGCTGTTTTGCAGGGCATTTTGGCAGCTCCTGCTTCATTATAGTTTGTCCATCCTCCCTTACCTCTGCTTTGGGATTCTACCCAAGTGTAAGGACTGCAGCAATGTGAGATGAAGAACATAGTACAGTTTTGTACCTACCATAAATGTAGATGTTCAAGATCCACATTGCTGCAGTCCAATCCTCCCTCCTTCCCCTCTGTAGTTAGAGGCGGTTGTGTGGGTTGGGTTGTCAATATGAGGTATATTGTATATATTGTACATATTTTTAGTGCTAGGATGGTTGGTTGTTTGTTTGTTGTCTTTTGGTTTTGACCTTTATTTTTAGGGTCTTCTGACATCTGGGGCAAGAAAAGACTGAGGATATGACGTCGGTCATGCACATTTGTACCCTGACGTCCTGATGTCAGTCAAATGCGCCTTGACCGACGTCAGCCTTATACTTTGATATTCGGGCCGACCGAGGACAGCGGACTACCCAAGTGTAAGGACTGCAGCAATGTGGATTTTCGAACATCTACATTTATGGTAGGTACAAAACTGTACTTTTCATATGTTAAAGTATCAGCAACATATTATGGAACTAATTAAACAGAAAATTATGTTGATTCCTGATTGTGCAGAACATAAAGATTTACAAGAGTTAATGCTTTCTGCTAACCAAGTTGGTAAACATACTTTGCAATGTGGTTTTGATACCTTAGAAGCATCTTGCAGGGCTGCTGTCACTGAGTCTGTTCTTAGAAGGCATTCTTGGCTTAAGGAACAAACCTTCCCAGACAATGTCCAAGCAAAATTACTAGATGCACCATTAAACCAAGAGCATCTGTTTGGCAATAAAGCAGAAGTTGTCTTCAAAAGGATGGAGATAAAAGCTAAATGTATGCAAACTGTTAAAGATTTCTTACAAGTACAGCTACCTAGATTCAGTAGGCATTGGCCTTCTAAAAACTGGTCTTTTCCAGTCCCTCCCAGACCTTCAGTCCAAACCCAGGGGCAGCAGACCACCAAGACTACAGTCTCGGGCCGTGCACAGATCTAAGCAATGGAGTGCTCCCACCTCCAAACAGGGAGTAGTAAGCCGCCATCCTTTGGTAAAATCTCACAATGACTTATCCTTAACTCTTCCAAGCCTTTCCCAAGTACTTGCACCTTTAGGAGGGAAACTTGCCCTGCATGCCAAAAACTGGGAGTACATTACCCAGGACAGATGAGTCTTAAACATTTGATGTTCATCGTGTTACCCTGCTGCAGTCCTCACACTTGGGTTATCCTGTCGTCAGGCAGTCCCGCAGTCGGCCTGAATTCCAAATTCTTGGTCTGGCGTCGGTTGCTGTCGCTTCTTCCCTGACGTCAGTGCGCCAGGGGTATATAAGAGGCATCCAACGCCATTTTCTTCAGTCTTTCTTACCGCGCAGTGCCCGAAGCAGAAGCAGTCCGCAAGTGTCGGTCGGCCGACACCTGAGATTTACGAATCGAATTTCAGTCCGAAGTCTTCAAAGCTAAGTACCCCGTTGGGGAAACTTTTCTTGCCTCAGTCCGATGTCAGAAAAAGTTAACAATTGCATTTCTTGTGGGAAGCAAATACCTCATAAGGACTTTCATTCTTATTGTATACCTTGCCTAGGCCCAGACCACGATGTCACTGGTTGTCGGTTTTGTGCTAGGTTCAATAAGCGAACTATAAAGCGACGCTTTGATTTCGCACGACACTACTTCGGTAGGAAATTTAATTACACTATGCCGTCGGAACAACCAACTACTGGCGTGCATTTAAAAAAAAAACGCAAAGATAGGCAGCCTAGATCCAAGCCAGACTCTGAGACCTCAGCTGGGCTGGTCGCCGGTTCTCCGGTTTTCAGTGAAGCGCCTACACAGCCCCTGACGACCGCAGAATTGGAACCCCAGACCACTTCGGATTCTCAAGCAGAGAGTTCTAGGCCGATGCAGCCATTTTCTTTTGGCCCTACCGACAACATTGCAGAAGGAGAAGCCGGTGCTGCGGAAACACCTTCGGTTACAGAAGGTGTCTTCAGACCGACTACTCTCACCATAAAATCTTATGCTAAGCTTAAGACTCCTCTAAAACCAAAAAAGATTGCACATCAGTCTCCAGTTCAAGGCCCCATGCCTAAGAAACAGATGCTTAAAGTGGTTGAAGATTTGATTTCTTTAATCAGGGGTTTCCAACCTCCTCCAGACAAAAGGCCTAGACAAGAGGAGGATTATGCCCCCTCTGATCAAGTGTCTATTTCCTCAGGCTCCTCTGAGGAACAGGATTACTCCTTTCCCCCTTATGAAGATTCTGATGCTGAAGATTCCATTCCCTCAGCTTCTCCCCCTGAAGACTATTCCTTTGGGGAAACCTTGGATACCATGAGGGAACATTTCCACTGGGAAGGTCAGGACTACTCTGACTCAAAGAAAAGGCTTCGAGAGTTTCTTTTACTCCCCCAGCACAGACCACGTGCTATCCCTCCAGTTTTAGACATTGTGGATGATGTTTACTTAGAACCTAGTCTAAATCCAGATTCTCTGACTCCTGCTCCAGCCAAACCAGATAGATATTAGAGTGCCTGACTGTCACAAATTCCTTTACAAAAGCCCTGTTGCTGACCCAGAGACTATCTCCCAGGGTCTCAAAGGTGCTAAGGCTTCTATGGCTAAAAATCCTGTACCCTCTGATAGGGACTCCAGAGCACTAGATAGGTGGGGGAAGAAGGTTTACACCTCGGCTACTCTAGCTATGAGAGCATGAAATTGTCAGTTTCACATGCTGAAATACCAGCAATTCCTAATGTCTCAAATAAAACAAAAGATGAGCACGCACCCTCAACAGTCTGAATTCAAAGAAATGCAGGATCTGTTGCATGCAGCTGAACAGGTGGGCAAACATACTTTACAATGTGGATTTGATTCCTTGGAAGCTTCCTGTAGAGCAGCTGTTACTGGGTCTGTTATACGTAGGCATGCTTGGTTAAAGGAACAAACTCTGCCTGATCATGTTAAAGCAAAGTTACTAGATGCACCCTTACAGCAGGATGTCTTATTTGGGGTTAAAGCAGAAGCGGTTTTAAAGAAAATGGAGGATAAGGCAAAATCTATGCAGACGGTCAAAGATTTCTTACAGGTACAACCCCCACTCTTCAGCAGAAATTGGCCAGCAAAAAATTGGTCCTTTCCAGCTTCTGACAGACCACAGAGGGGTAAATACAGACACCCAAGGGGCAGAGGACAAGCACAAATCCCTTACAAACCTCGCCAATGGGGCACTGCAACATAGAAGGGAGGAGAAGACAGGTCCCAAACTACTAGAGGACAAACACAGTGACTTAAACCTCAAACTGCCAAGCAAAAATCTCTTGGCAGCTCCCTTGGGAGGAAAATTAGCATTTTTTATAGACAACTGGTGCATCGTCACAAAGGACAAATGGGTCCTAGACATTATCTCACAAGGATACAGATTCCATTTCCACACCTTGCCAAGGATAAAAGAAATGCCAAACTTGCCACAAAATCAATGGGCAGAGGCACAAAAACAAATTACAGCTCTCATGGACATGAGAGCCATTCAACTGGTACCTACACAGGAGCAAGGCCAAGGATTTTACTGAAGGCTCTTTCTAGTCCCCAGAAAGGACAATGCTTGGAGATCCATTCTGGACCTTTTAATTCTAAACACCTTCTTGTAAGTACCCAAATTCAAGATGCTAACACTACAGCAGCTTCTTCCCATGTTGGGCAAGAAAGCTTGGCTAGTAACTTTGGACCTCAAGGAGGCATACCTGCATGTCCCTATCAGACAAAATTGCAGAAGTTACCTCAGTTTCATTGCAGGTTCAACCCATTACCAATTCTCTGCACTGCCCTTTGGCTTATCTACTGCACCCAGGGTCTTCACAAAATGCCTGGCACCAGTAATTACATACTGCAGACAGAGGAATTCAAATATACCCATACCTGGACGACTGCCTCATCCAAGCAGAAAGCAAGGACATTCTCTTATAACATCTGACTTTTGTAAAACGCCTTCTAAGTTGACTAGGGTACACAGTGAACGAAAAGAAATCAAAACTAGTGCCCTCACAAAATGACATTCCTGGGTGCCAGCTTGAATACAACGGCCCAGATGGCTTATCTGACGCCAGACAAACAGCTACAACTAACTCAATACTTCAAAATAATGGCAACAAAGACCCAACTCCCTGCAAGAAAAATTCTGCAGGCCTTGGGCTTCATGGCATCTTGCATACTACTAATACCATTTGCAAAACTGCATATGAGGAAATTACAGTGGTACCTGAAAAGCGTATGGACTCAACACAGCCACAGCTTGGAAACATTTATACCTCTCATTCCCTGCCTTCAACAGGAGCTTCTATGGTGGTCACAGGCATGTCACCTCAACAAGGGTCAGTCTTTCACCTTACCCCTAGCCAGGCAAACTGACAACAGATGCATCGGACTATGCCTGGGGGGGCACACATGGCAGGACAGTGCGTTCAAGGCATATGGACTGAAGATCAAAGGAATCTGCACATCAATCAAAAAGAAATGCTAGCTGTACAGAATGCTCCGACAGCCTTCAAGGACCTCTTACATCCAGGACAGCTTATAATAAGGACAGACAAGACCACAGTAATGTGGTACATAAACAAGGGGGTACACATTCCTACCCTCTATGCAGGCAAGCAATGACCTTGTGGAAAAAAGTACAAAAATTGACTGTAACACTGTAGAAGGTGGAAATCCTTTGTGCCAACACACAAAGTAAATTTATTTCAGTAGGTAGAATGACCATTCATAAAAAAACTCCAATAATGTACAATCCACGTATTGTCCATGTAAAAAACCTTTTAGATACTCACAGACAAGATGAAATTCAAGTGAAAAATGTATATAAGTAACCAGACCTGGGTTCCAGTGGGAAAATGATGAAAATGTGTCCGTTTGGTCGTATGTGCACTCCAATAAACTCCTGCACAAAGTGCCAGCACCGATGAAAGTGTGCTCGCTGATCCAGTCCCGCAAGCGTGAACACACAAGGGCCAGCGAGAATGGCAAATGCAAAAAATATGTACCAAGCGATGGGAAAAGGCTCCCGTGGCAGAATGCAACAAATATCCACTTAGTTCGGTGCAAACAAATTGTCCGCCCAGAGCTGTAGACTGTAGGCAGACAACAAAAATATAAAAGGTAGTCCAAACAGTGGGAAAAGTATCCCGCAACAAAAATCAGTCACCAGCCACCAAACAACGTCCAGCGAGCTGTCTGCCCGAAGCTGGAATCGCAGGCAGACCGGCGAACCAAGTTCGCCCAAATGTAGGCGCTCCAAATGCACAAAAAGTTACAAAACGTTCTCCACGAACCCAGTCCGTTGAATAAAAAGTAAATGAAACAATGAATAAAGCAGATTGTAGCCCAAAGCAGTTGGCTTTCTTGGTTCAAAGGCACAGGAACAAACTAGCGCAGTGATGTTAAGCATGAACCCGCGTTTTCGTTCAGATATGTATCTGAACTTCTTCAGACAAAACGCTGACTAGTTTGTCAGTTAAGGTTTAAATACATTTGTTAAATCATGTGATTTAACCTAATAGGGTGCATTTAACCTTACAATATTCAGGAACAATTAGGATGGTTGAAAGCGGAGTAACTGCTCGTACGACAGGATAGTAAAATCCAAGTGTATTTAATAAAAGATAATAATAAAATTCAACAGCAGTTTACAAGTTAAGCGCTTTCGACTGTTACCCAGTCTTCTTCAGAACAGTGTCAATGAAGTTAATTATTACATTTATATGCTGGTAGCAGTTTAATTGATTAATTAGTGAATAAAAAATCCGCCAAAATTTTTTAAAGCCACAAGTACAACCTCAACACGTGACCTATGTCAATGTTGGTACAGCAAATATATGTATAAGTATATGTAATACAAAAAATACAAAACTTCATGCAACATTTTTAGTGTGATGATGCTACAATATTGATTACTGAACAATGTTTATATGTAGAATTGTTATAAAAAAGTTTAAAACAAATGATAAAATCAGTGTGCAATATTATATGTGTTACTCTCTATATGAATGAATGTATATAATAATCAATATCTGTGATCAATACAAACAATAAAAACAGAATATAATATTCGTTGGAAGGTAAGTGGTATCAAAAAATTATTCCAAAACTAAAAAAGGTTTGATGCTGATAAAATCATTGAGGCCCGGGGGTCTCGTAGCATCTGTTAAAATCTGCCACTTACTCTCACTTAAACATAATCTCATTTTCCAGTCCCCACCAAAGGGTGCTGTCACTACCTGATCTATAATGGAGAATAAGAATTTGTGATCATTTCCCTTCTCCGAGATGTGTCTATATAATGCGTTTTTAGAATCCTGTTTACCTATTTTGTAAATATGTTCATAAATTCGTCTGTTTAACTGTCTCTCTGTTTTTCCTATGTAATGTGCGTTGCATATGGTACATGTCGCCAGGTATACTACCTGTTTGGACCTACAATTACCCTTCCTGCTGGTAATAGTGGTGTGGCATATGTCATTCAGTTTGATGGTGTTGTTCAAATTTATATATTGGCATTGTTTACAATTGCCACATCTCACTGCACCTTTGCTATTCTCATGAAATGACTTGTTGGTAGCCCCTCTTTCTAAAAGCTTTTTCATGTTGGGTGCTGTCCTATAAACAAATCTGGGTTTGGTCCCCAAGCTCTCTTCCATACCCATGGTCGTAAGGGTTCGCCAGTGCCTTTCTAAAATGTCCTTGATAATGTAAGAATTTGGTGTATACATAAGAATGCATACTCTGCCTAAAGAGTCAGTGTGTCCCCCCCTTCCCCAGATCTGGAGTGTATTGACCTAGTAGTGGTTTGTAGATGTTACCCCATCCATCTTGTACATATCTGATTGTCTCGTTGACCAGACTTTCAGGGTAAACTCTGCTCAAGAACATTCCCTTGATAATGTCAAGTTCCTTCTCCAAAATGAGTTGGTTGGATGACATTCTTGCTGCACGGATGGTTTGCCCTTTGACCACATTTTTGAATACGTAAGGGGGATGGTTACTGCTGTAGTGTACGTAATCATTGGAGAATGTGGGTTTCCTGTATATACTTGAAGTAAATCCTTCGGTGTCGTGACTTACCAACACATCCAAAAATGAAATTTCATTGCAACTATATTGGTGGGTAAATTTTAAAAACTCCACAGTGTCATTAAGGTATAACATGAATTCTAGTAATCTGTCTTCAGATGACTTCCAAAGAATGAAGATGTCATCCAAATATCTCACATACAATTCGATGTCTTGAAAAAATGCACTCTTGAACACATACTCATGTTCCCACTCCGCCATGACCAAGTTCGCAAATATGGGGGCACAAGATGCCCCCATAGCTACACCCTTGGTCTGCCTAAAGTATTCTCCTTGGAATGAAATAAAGTTGTAGTCCAAAACAAGTGACATCATGTCACAAATGAGACTGACTTTTTCCCATGAGAACTCAGAGTAGCGGGTGAGGCTTCTTTCAAAGTACTCCAACCCTTCGGTCTTAGGGATACTGGAAAAAAGGTCAGTGACATCTACTGTTAAAAAAATCAAGTCAGAATTCCAGTGATCTTTAGTGAGTGTACCTAAAAATTTCCAGGAATCTTTGATAATATGGGGGATGTTGTTGTATACGTTCTTACACCATCCATCAATCAATTTCCCAATGTTGTATGTTTTGGACCTAGATCCAGACACGATGGGTCTGAAGGGAGGCTGTATGATAGATTTGTGTAACTTGGGAATTCCAACCATCTTGGCTAACACTGGATGATCGACTTTCATGTAGGAATATGTGTCGTTGGATATCCTATTGTCTATGAGATATTCCTCGATGATGAGATCGATTCGCTTGTGACCAATGTTGACCTGATTTAATGAGATGCTCTCATAATTACCTGAGTGATGTAAGATGTTTTGAATCTCATGGTTGTACAGATCGGTCAGGAATATCACGACTCCCCCTCCCTTGTCGGGTTTCATGACCCTGATGTCTCTGTTCTTCATAATGTCCAGTAGCGTTTTTCTTTCCATACATGTGAGATTGTCACGTGGTTGATCTCTTTGATTTCGCGTTCTGTTGTGTGTCCAATAAATGTCGTTGCACACTGACTGTTCAAAATTTTGAACATGTGGGTTGGGGGGTGGTATGAAAGTACTTTTTTTGTTCAGGTCGGTGCCTGCTATACCTTTGAACACTGTTGTTTCATCCTTGTTTTTGTCAAAAGTTAATGCCAAATTCAACTTTCTACAATATTTTTTGACCTCTTTGATGGTGTCCAGTATTCCCCATCTTCTCATGGGAATGAATTTCATTCCTTTTCCCAATAATTTGGCACATGAGTGATCCATCTCTATGTTGGTATAATTGTATACTTTAAAACCTTCACATGTAGTAATCCTAGGTTTTGTTGTACTCCCCAATTCATTAGTCAAATTCACATTCAAATCGGTCAAATCCATCCCTGAACGGGTGTCCATTTCTATCTTTGTGGGGGACTGCTCCATCATCAAGACTGAACTTTCAGTAATAAAAGTGTCTTCCTGTCTTATGTTCTGTGCCACTGCTTTTGAACTTTCCAAGCTGGAAAGTATCTTCCCCCCTGAAAATTTTCTCCCTTAAAAGAGTTTTTTGATTCCTTCATTTTGGGATGATGTAGGTTCTGAACCTCTGTCACTCTATTACTAGGCCAAATGTATGCCCTATTGTTATTGTGTGCCTCAATGTCCCGCTGCATTTTTCTATTTATTCTCTCAACTATATTATGCACATTTTTATCAGCGTAATCAAATTGTTTCAAATACAAATCCTTATGACAATCATAATCTTTATGATGAATGATAAAATGGTTCATATGCTCTATCTCTTCTGATATTGAACATAATTTTTCATCTTGGTATTTGATGAGTAACTTCATAAACTCGAACCCAAATCTATCGAATAACCCATTAAAATCCTTCATAACCCCATTTGTATAACTAATTCCTAAAGGCAATTTGAAAAACCTGAGGCCTTTTGGTACAATATTCAACTTCAAACATTTAGACAAGTAGCAACTATCAACTTTGGTATTTTTAAAATGTGTTAGTTTTCTACCATAATCAAGTATGTATTCCTTCAATGAAGTATGACTACTTTCATTAATACAAGTTTTACCATTCAATTGGTTATTGTCATTTGCAAAATAATCTCTATTGTCATCTAAAAACTGTTCGAATACTGTATCACCATTGTATACATTGTCCTTAGGGTGATTAGTATTGTTGAACACAAAGCCATTTTTCTCACTATGTTTCATTCTGGTGGGACTCGTCAAATTTTGCCCAAAGTTATCAAAAACAGTACCTGATTTTTCCGGTGCACATTTATTTCTGTTCTTAGCATCCCTCTGAACTTTAGGACGTGCCCCACCATACTGTCTGTCCATGCGTTTTCTGCATATGCTGTAATCGAAGGTAAAATCATGTTCAGTGCCGTCGAAATGCTCACTTAGCAGATTTACATCATCCGTATGTATTAGATCCAAGGCTTTCACATCTTCCACTCTAAAGCCTTCCGATACAACTCCGGTTGTGTTCTGGCCAGGTACGAGGTCTAGGACACAATCTGTGTCAACTAAAACTTTTGGAAAACCGCAGTCCGGTGTACTAACGTTACCACATCCCTGTGGTTTGTTTCTGATGATGCGTGCCTGCGTATAAGCTCCCTTAAAGGTAGAGTTGACTTCCGTTTCCTTGTCTGAATGTACGGAAACTAAATGTGCTCTGACAATGTCCGTAGGAGTACAAGAGTGAGTTTCCTCCTTATTAGCAGCAATTTTGTTATTTGCAACCAAGTCACTGATTAAAGATAGTAATTTGTGGACTTCTCCTTGCAAAGCCGTGAGATCGGCTCTTAGATCAATGATGCTATCCTTCGACAATGAAGCAGGGATCTCCACAATTTCAGCCATCCTTGAATAACCAAAATTTGAAATGTAGTAACACAGCAACTCAGGAACAATTAGGATGGTTGAAAGCGGAGTAACTGCTCGTACGACAGGATAGTAAAATCCAAGTGTATTTAATAAAAGATAATAATAAAATTCAACAGCAGTTTACAAGTTAAGCGCTTTCGACTGTTACCCAGTCTTCTTCAGAACAGTGTCAATGAAGTTAATTATTACATTTATATGCTGGTAGCAGTTTGTTAATTGATTAATTAGTGAATAAAAAATCCGCCAAAATTTTTTAAAGCCACAAGTACAACCTCAACACATGTGACCTATGTCAATGTTGGTACAGCAAATATATGTATAAGTATATGTAATACAAAAAATACAAAACTTCATGCAACATTTGTCTTCTAATGAAGCACTTAGTGTGATGATGCTACAATATTGATTACTGAACAATGTTTATATGTAGAATTGTTATAAAAAAGTTTAAAACAAATGATAAAATCCGTGTGCAATATTATATGTGTTACTCTCTATATGAATGAATGTATATAATAATCAATATCTGTGATCAATACAAACAATAAAAACAGAATATAATATTCGTTGGAAGGTAAGTGGTATCAAAAAATTATTCCAAAACTAAAAAAGGTTTGATGCTGATAAAATCATTGAGGCCCGGGGGTCTCGTAGCATCTGTTAAAATCTGCCACTTACTCTCACTTAAACATAATCTCATTTTCCAGTCCCCACCAAAGGGTGCTGTCACTACCTGATCTATAATGGAAAATAAGAATTTGTGATCATTTCCCTTCTCCGAGATGTGTCTATATAATGCGTTTTTAGAATCCTGTTTACCTATTTTGTAAATATGTTCATAAATTCGTCTGTTTAACTGTCTCTCTGTTTTTCCTATGTAATGTGCGTTGCATATGGTACATGTCGCCAGGTATACTACCTGTTTGGACCTACAATTACCGTTCCTGCTGGTAATAGTGGTGTGGCATATGTCATTCAGTTTGATGGTGTTGTTCAAATTTATATATTGGCATTGTTTACAATTGCCACATCTCACTGTACCTTTGCTATTCTCATGAAATGACTTGTTGGTAGCCCCTCTTTCTAAAAGCTTTTTCATGTTGGGTGCTGTCCTATAAACAAATCTGGGTTTGGTCCCCAAGCTCTCTTCCATACCCATGGTCGTAAGGGTTCGCCAGTGCCTTTCTAAAATGTCCTTGATAATGTAAGAATTTGGTGTATACATAAGAATGCATACTCTGCCTAAAGAATCAGTGTGTCCCCCCTTCCCCAGATCTGGAGTGTATTGACCTAGTAGTGGTTTGTAGATGTTACCCCATCCATCTTGTACATATCTGATTGTCTCGTTGACCAGACTTTCAGGGTAAGCTCTGCTCAAGAACATTCCCTTGATAATGTCAAGTTCCTTCTCCAAAATGAGTTGGTTGGATGACATTCTTGCTGCACGGATGGTTACAATATTCTTATACTCGTTTAAATAAGTATAGTTCAGTGTTCAACATTATTGGGTTTAAATATTATCCAGACCCTACTCTAAATAATAATAAAAATAAAAATAAAAAGTAAAAAGTATTATACTATAAATTTTATAGGTATTTAATCAAATTTTAATAAACATTGTTAAAAGTAAGAATAAAACATTTATTATTTAAATTTAAAACCATGTCATCCCTTAACTAATACATAGCTTATAGAGTTAGAAAGACTAAATATTCCCTATATTAATAAGTTGTTAAACAAATGGTAATTCATAGTGGGCAAGTTGTAACATTATGGCTTATAAATAAATAATTACCTTTAATGTCCATAATGTAAATTCTATATATGTAAGGTAATATATACAAATAGTTGCAAGATTTATAAACAATTTTTTAAAAATAGTATTTTTAAAAATAGTATTTTTACCATGGAATTTACTGGAGAAATAAGAACAGGTGCATGAATAATGTTTTAATGTATGGAATTAAACAAATAGTAATATTATTTTTAATTTTAATTATTGATTATAAATTTATAAAATCTATAAAATATACTAAAAACATTTATGTACAAAAAATATATAATAATAGTAATAAATAATAAAATAAATATGTGCATGAATTTATATATACAATCTAGTGTTTCAAAGTGTTATTGGTAACTATTGAAGTAAATTTACTATTAACTTTATTTATATAAATAACCATACAATTAGGTACATAATAAATAATATGTATACATTTATATTAATTTCTACAAATAAGTATAAAATGTTTAAATATAACTAACTATTAGTCTATCAACAATAATAAATAATAAATGTACTAAGTTACCTAAAATTCATTTATTAAAAATATATGTTGTATATTGTATATTATTAATTCATTTAATTATATCTGCCTAAACTTTTTCTAAAGGTCTTTAGGGCCCATGTCTCATTATAAGTAATCTAAAAACTACCATTCATCTCAGCAAGTTTTTCATTTTTAATACACATGCAATAGAACAAAGTTCATTAAGTCCAGGTTCTCTGTATGCTGCTAGGCGTAATTGCCATGCCAATTCATGTCTTTCCAATTCAAGTTTTGAGAAAGTGTCAGTTATGTAATCACACTGATCTATTTTATTTAGAGTTTGGTTGATTATCATAAATTTAAAACTGTGATTTGTATTGGAATTACAATGTCTGGCTAGGGCATTTTCCTCTTTGTTCTTTCTAATAGCGTATGTATGCTCATAGATTCTGTCCCTTAAACGTCTATCTGTTTTTCCAATATAAAAACATTCACATTGTGTACATCGAGCAAGATAGACAATACCTTTTGAGTTACAATCATATGAGCCATGAACAAAGAACTTATCTCTTCTTATAATAAACATTTCTGACTCATCAATATAGCAACAATATCTACATGCCCCACATTTGTGGGTACCCCTGTTCTTTTTCTTAATATTGCATTTCTGTTCTAACAGTTTTTTTCATATTTGTGCCCCGTCTAAATGTAACTACAGGACCAACATTTATCACTTTTGTAAGGTCTTTATCTGATGTTAACCAATACCAGTATTTTCTCAGTACTTTGCATATTTCCAAGGCTTCTGGACAATATGTGAAGGTGAATGCAATCGTATAATTTTGTACTTTATCTATTTTATCTACATTTATTTCTTGGTGAGATGTATGAGGTTCAGTTGAGGTTAATTCAGTACTCTCACTTGATGTTATATTAAGTGTGTTTATTACATTTCCAGGGGTTCCATGTAGGATGGCTTTGTATATTCCAGTTTTTCTTTTATGAATTACTTCTTTAAATATTTCATCTAAGAATTCTGATGGATATCCTCTACTATAAAATTTATGGTACAATGAGTTGCATTCATTTTCAAAGTCCTCTTCTAATGTAACCATCCTAGCCGCCCTGACAAGCTGACCCTTGACTACTGATTTTTTCTGGTGGCTAGGATGGGCACTTGTATAATGAAGAAAAGTGTTCGAGTAAGTACTCTTTCTGTAAAATTTTGCTATGTAGCCTTCTATACCCTTGCTAAGTTCTACGTCTAAGAAATTGATTGTATTATCTTGGTAGTTTTTTGTGAATTTCAAAAATGAAGAAGTTGCATTAAAAAACTCAACTAATTGATCTGCTTGTTCTTGTTTTCCATTTAAAATAATAAAAATATCGTCTAAAAATCTTTTATATGTAACTATAATTCCATTCCATTGACTATTGAAAATGTGGTTTTCCTAAACTTCATAAGGATCTATTTAATCCACCATTCAGGGCGCTAGTGGATGCTAGACAATCTATGACATATGCATGTGCCAAGCTAGTAGATTCCTTATTGAAAAACTATGTATGTAAAGAAAAACACATACTTAAGGATTCTTGGTCATTTTTGGAGGAGATACAAAATATTTCATTTAATGTTCAACATAATTTCTTAACTGTGGATGTTATGGATCTTTATTCCTGTATACCCCATGACCTAGGTACAGAATGGGTTGTAGATTTTATTAGATCAAAAGGCGCTACCACCAACGAATGTTTAGTGGTAGAACAACTTTTAGATATAATTCTGAAATACAATTTTGTGTCTTTTGAAAATAAATTGTACATACAAAAAATAGGGGTGGCCATGGGGTCACCAGTAGGCTCAAGTTTCGCAAATTTAGTCATGGCCTACTGGGAAACAAACCACATTTTCAATAGTCAATGGAATGGAATTATAGTTACATATAAAAGATTTTTAGACGATATTTTTATTATTTTAAATGGAAAACAAGAACAAGCAGATCAATTAGTTGAGTTTTTTAATGCAACTTCTTCATTTTTGAAATTCACAAAAAACTACCAAGATAATACAATCAATTTCTTAGACGTAGAACTTAGCAAGGGTATAGAAGGCTACATAGCAAAAATTTACAGAAAGAGTACTTACTCGAACACTTTTCTTCATTATACAAGTGCCCATCTTAGCCACCAGAAAAAATCAGTAGTCAAGGGTCAGCTTGTCAGGGCGGCTAGGATGGTTACATTAGAAGAGGACTTTGAAAATGAATGCAACTCATTGTACCATAAATTTTATAGTAGAGGATATCCATCAGAATTCTTAGATGAAATATTTAAAGAAGTAATTCATAAAAGAAAAACTGGAATATACAAAGCCATCCTACATGGAACCCCTGGAAATGTAATAAACACACTTAATATAACATCAAGTGAGAGTACTGAATTGACCTCAACTGAACCTCATACATCTCACCAAGAAATAAATGTAGATAAAACAGATAAAGTACAAAATTATACGATTGCATTCACCTTCACATATTGTCCAGAAGCCTTGGAAATATGCAAAGTACTGAGAAAATACTGGTATTGGTTAACATCAGATAAAGACCTTACAAAAGTGATAAATGTTGGTCCTGTAGTTACATTTAGACGGGGCACAAATATGAAAAAACTGTTAGAACAGAAATGCAATATTAAGAAAAAGAACAGGGGTACCCACAAATGTGGGGCATGTAGATATTGTTGCTATATTGATGAGTCAGAAATGTTTATTATAAGAAGAGATAAGTTCTTTGTTCATGGCTCATATGATTGTAACTCAAAAAGTATTGTCTATCTTGCTCGATGTACACAATGTGAATGTTTTTATATTGGAAAAACAGATAGACGTTAAGGGACAGAATCTATGAGCATACATACGCTATTAGAAAGAACAAAGAGGAAAATGCCCTAGCCAGACATTGTAATTCCAATACAAATCACAGTTTTAAATTTATGATAATCAACCAAACTCTAAATAAAATAGATCAGTGTGATTACATAACTGACACTTTCTCAAAACTTGAATTGGAAAGACATGAATTGGCATGGCAATTACGCCTAGCAGCATACAGAGAACCTGGACTTAATGAACTTTGTTCTATTGCATGTGTATTAAAAATGAAAAACTTGCTGAGATGAATGGTAGTTTTTAGATTACTTATAATGAGACATGGGCCCTAAAGACCTTTAGAAAAAGTTTAGGCAGATATAATTAAATGAATTAATAATATACAATATACAACATATATTTTTAATAAATGAATTTTAGGTAACTTAGTACATTTATTATTTATTATTGTTGATAGACTAATAGTTATAGTTATATTTAAACATTTTATATTTATTTGTAGAAATTAATATAAATTTATACATATTATTTATTATGTACCTAATTGTATGGTTATTTATATAAATAAAGTTAATAGTAAATTTACTTCAATAGTTACCAATAACACTTTGAAACACTAGATTGTATATATAAATTCATACACATATTTATTTTATTATTTATTACTATTATTATATATTTTTGTACATAAATGTTTTTAGTATATTTTATAGATTTTATAAATTTATAATCAATAATTAAAATTAAAAATAATATTACTATTTGTTTAATTCCATACATTAAAACATTATTCATGCACCTGTTATTTCTCCAGTAAATTCCATGGTAAAAATACTATTTTTAAAAATACTATTTTTAAAAAATTGTTTATAAATCTTGCAACTATTTGTATATATTACCTTACATATATAGAATTTACATTATGGACATTAAAGGTAATTATTTATTTATAAGCCATAATGTTACAACTTGCCCACTATGAATTACCATTTGTTTAACAACTTATTAATATAGGGAATATTTAGTCTTTCTAACTCTATAAGCTATGTATTAGTTAAGGGATGACATGGTTTTAAATTTAAATAATAAATGTTTTATTCTTACTTTTAACAATGTTTATTAAAATTTGATTAAATACCTATAAAATTTATAGTATAATACTTTTTACTTTTTATTTTTATTATTATTTAGAGTAGGGTCTGGATAATATTTAAACCCAATAATGTTGAACACTGAACTATACTTATTTAAACGAGTATAAGAATATTATAAGGTTAAATGCACCCTGTTAGGTTAAATCACATGATTTAACAAATGTATTTAAACCTTAACTGACGAACTAGTCAGCGTTTTGTCTGAAGAAGTTCAGATACATATCTGAATGAAAAACGCGGTTCTGCGTTTAACATCACTGCGCTAGTTTGTTCCTGTGCCTTTGAACCAAGAAAGCCAACTGCTTTGGGCTACAATCTGCTTTATTCATTGTTTCATTTACTTTTTATTCAACGGACTGGGTTCGTGGAGAACGTTTTGTAACTTTTTGTGCATTTGGAGCGCCTACATTTGGGCGGACTTGGTTCACTGGTCTGCCTGCGATTCCAGCTTCGGGCAGACAGCTCGCTGGACGTTGTTTGGTGGCTGGTGACTGATTTTTGTTGCGGGATACTTTTCCCACTGTTTGGACTACCTTTTATATTTTTGTTGTCTGCCTACAGTCTACAGCTCTGGGCGGACAATTTGTTTGCACCGAACTAAGTGGATATTTGTTGCATTCTGCCACGGGAGCCTTTTCCCATCGCTTGGTACATATTTTTTGCATTTGCCATTCTCGCTGGCCCTTGTGTGTTCACGCTTGCAGGACTGGATCAGCGAGCACACTTTCATCGGTGCCGGCACTTTGTGCAGGAGTTTATTGGAGTGCACATACGACCAAACGGACACATTTTCATCATTTTCCCACTGGAACCCAGGTCTGGTTACTTATATACATTTTTCACTTGAATTTCATCTTGCCTGTGAGTATCTAAAAGGTTTTTTACATGGACAATACGTGGATTTTACATTATTGGAGTTTTTTTATGAATGGTCATTCTACCTACTGAAATAAATTTACTTTGTGTGTTGGCACAAAGGATTTCCACCTTCTACAGTGTTAGTCAATTTTTGTACTTTTTTCTCAGTTTTATAAGTGTGCATCCTTCTTGGTGTGTTAATGACCTTGTGGAACACAGGACTGGTTTACCAAGTTCAATTACAAGCTCAATTCCTGCCAGGGAAAAAAGAACACATTGGCAAACGACCTAAGCAGAAACATCATGGATCCCCACGAGTGGAAACTGGATCCGCAAGTATTTGCAATAACTCAAAAATGGGGGCGCCCAGACATAGACCTGTTTGCCAACCCCCAAAACCATCAGCTTTCAAAATTTTGTACAAGGGCATTTCACCATCAAGCTTGGAAAGTGGACGCACTCTCATTCAGTTGGAAAATGCTGGCAGTATATGCCTTTCCTCCACTGTCCCTTCACACAAAGATGCTGCTGAAAGTCAGGATGGAGAGACCTCGAATGATACTCATTGCCCCGGACTGGCCACGCCAGCACTGGTACCCACTACTAAGGAACATGGCCCAGGGCCCACCATGGATTTTACCACAAATTCCTCATCTACTCATACAGCAAGGCAGTCAGATTCTACACAGCCAGCTCAAAACGTTAAATTTGGCTGCATGGCACATCACCTAAGCAACCAGCCAGCCCCTCTTTCACAAGCTTATGGATGTCATTCTGGAGGCCAGGAGGCCCAGCACCAGGAAAGCCTACTCAAACAAATAGAAAAGATTTTGCACCTGGAACCAAGCTAAAGGCCAAAATACCCTTCAGCCGGACATGCCTCAGATCCTACAATATTTAACTGAGATGTTACACAAAGGACTTTCTTTTTCATCTATTAAAATCCACGCCTCAGCTATTTCAGCTCACTACAACACGGATCCTCCCTTATTTTCACATCCACTTCTAAGGCAGTATCTCAGAGGGGCAAAAAACATTAGGCCTCCCAGGAGAGCGCCAACACCAACTTGGGACCTAAATTTTGTTCTGGAAAAACTTACGCTGCCACCTTTTGAGCCAGCTTTCTTAGCTGACTTAAAGTTTATATCATGGAAGACTGCCCTGCTGCTAGCAATTACCTCAGCCATAAGAGTCTCAGAGCTACAGGCACTAATGGCAATAGAGCCTTTCCTCATTTTTCATCAAGACAGAGTTTCTCTACGAACTAACCCCTCCTTTATGCCAAAGGTGGTATCCAGTGTGGCTCTAAATCAAACCATCCACTTACCCACCTTCTTTCCAAATCCACAGAACAAAGGAGAAAGACTCCTGCATTCCTTGGACATTCACAGGCAACTACATTACTACTTGGATAAAACTAAGGCTTTCAGAAAATCTGACCAACTTTTTGTATCCTATGCTACAGCATCACAAGGAAAGGCCATCTCAAAACAGACCATTTCCAAATGGATAGGACATTGCATACGTTTTTGCTACGCCCATCATGGAAAACCAGTTCCTGCTAGCATAAGGCCCCACTCCACCAGGGCAGCAGCTACATCTACAGCCTTCCTCAGGGGGGTGCCAACCAAGGATATTCTGGAAGCTGCAACTTGGAGTTCAGTACACACCTTCACCAAACACGATCACTTACCACTTTACTCTAAGACTAGAGCTGGCTTCGCCACTGCAGTTTTGCAGGGCCATCTAGCCTCCTCTAACCCTGTTTGACTCCACCTCCCATCCTTAGCTTTGGTATTCTACCCAAGTGTGATGACTGCAGCAGGGTAACACGATGAACATAGTACAGTTTTGTACCTATCATAAATGTAGATGTTCGAGTGTATACCCTGCGGCAGTCCAGGTTACCCTCCCTCCATCTCCTCTGACCTAACTAAAACCTTTCAATACCTTAAAATCTGATACAACCTTTGTGGTGTATTTGCTTATAGCTGGAGGGATGTTTTGTTTGTGCTAAGCTTTTATTATTGGTACTATCTACTGACCATCTTTTGGGGGGGCACCTGACATCTGGGGCAAGAAAAACTGAAGAAAATGGTGTTGGATGCCTCTTATATACCCCTGGCGCACTGACGTCAGGGAAGAAGCAACAGCAACCGACGCTGGATAAATACTTTGGAATTCAGGCTGACTGCAGGACCACCTGACGACAGGATATCCCAAGTGTGATGACTGCAGCAGGGTATACACTCTAACATCTACATTTATGGTAGGTACAAAACTGTACTTTTCCCAGGGATACAGATTCCACTTCCACTCACTCCCAACCCCAAGCAGGTGGCCAGACCCCCCCAAACCAGTGGGCAGAGGCCCAAAAGCAAGTACTGTCTGCTACTCTGTATCGATGCTATTCAACCTGTCCCAGCAGAACTAAGGGGACAAGGCTTTTATTCCAGACTGTTTCTGGTACCCAGCAAAGAAAACTCTTGGCGTCCTATTCTGGATCTGTCTATTCTCAACACCTTTCTGGTGGTTCCAAAATTCAAAATGCTTACGCTCCAACAGTTGCTTCTTAGGCTAGCCAAGGACTCCTGACTAGCAACCCTAGTTGTAGAATCTTATCTGCACATCCCATAAGGGAATCTTATAGGAAATACCTATGTTTCAGAGCAGGCCCTATGTACGATCAGTTCTCTGCACTTCACTTTGGTTTATCTACTGCACACAGGGTATTCACAAAATGCCTAGCTGCAGCCATTGCATATTGCAGGCAGAGAACAATTCAAATTTACCCATACTTGGACGATTGCCTGATTCAGGCAGACAGTCAGGAGTTGCTACTACAGCACCTGACATTTGTAAAGAGACTTCTAACTTCACTGGGGTTACACCATCAACGAAAATAAATAACATCTGGTACCCAGCCAACAGATTGTATTCCTGGGAGCAAGCTTGAACACATCTACCCAGATGGCATTCGTCACTCCAGAAAAACAAATTTATTTGGCAAAGTACTTCAATCTACTGGCCACCAAGACCCAGCTATCTGCAAGCCCTAGGGTTCATGGCCTCTTGCATTGTACTAACTCCATATGCAAGACTGCGTATGAGGAAACTTCAGTGGTACTTAAAAAGTCTCTGGTGTCAACATTCTCAAGACCTGGAAACTTCCTATCATTCCTTGCCTAAGGACAAAGTTCCTTTGGTGGGCAGAGGCCTGCTACCACAACTAGGGACTCCCTTTCACTCAACCCCCTGCCGATAAAACCCTAACATGGCAGGAGAATGCATTCAAGGCAAATAGAGCCCAAAGCAAATGCACCTGCATATCAATCAAAAAGAAATGTTAGCTGTACAGAATGCTCTGACAGCCTTCAAAGGCCTTATTCTTCCAGGACAACTATTGGTAAAGACAGACAACACCACAGTTATGTGGTACATAAATAAGTGGGGGGACCAATTCCTACCCATTGTGCAGATTGGCCATGGCTCTGTGGAACAAGGCCTTGAGCAACCAAGTGCACCTGCAAGCTCATTTCCTGCCAGGCAAACTAAATTCACTGGCAGACTTGAGCAGAAATCTCATGGACCCACACGAGTTGAAACTGGAACCCAAAATATTCAAATTTTTGAGGGACAGGTGGAGGGGCACTAGAGGTGGACCTCTCTGCTTCCCCTCAGAACTATCAGTTCAGCAAATACTGCACCAGAACTCCCCACAGCCAAGCTTGGAAAGTGAACGCCCTGTCCTTTACCTGGGAAAGCCTCTCAATCTATGCCTTTCCCCCTCCTCTGGATGGTTCTATTAAAGATCAAACAGGGCAAGCCAAGGACAATCCTGATTGCACTAGACTGGCCATGCCAGTACTGGTGCCCTCTCTTGTGCAGTATGACAGTAGTGCCACCTTGGCACCTGCCTCAGACCTTTTCCTTGCTGTCCCACCAGGAGGGCCAGATTTTGCACCTTCAGCTCCAGACCCTGAGCCTAGCAATCATGGCTCATCCCCTGATCTCATCACCAGCAACCCTCAGAAAGCAGGTACTGGATGTCATTCTGGATTCAAGGAGGCCTAATACTAGAAAATCTTATTCGGAAAAGTGGAAAAGCTACTGTTCCTGGGGCCAGTCTCAGGGAATTGACACAACTGTGCCCAGCTTACTGCATATACTAGATTACTTAATGGAGAAGCCCACGCTTCTGTCCTTTGAACCTGCTGCTACAGCAGAGTTAAAATTCCTCTCATGGAAAACAGCTCTACTTCTAGCTATCACTTCAGCAAGAAGAATGTCTGAATTGCAGGCCCTAATGGCCATGTAACTCCATTATCTTCCATGCACACTGCATCCATCTCTGCTACAAACACCATGGGAAACCTACCCCACCAGGGATCAGAACACATTCCACTAGAGCTACATCAACCTTTGCAGCTTTTCTCAAGGGAGTCCCTACCAGGGACATCCTGGAAGCTGCAACTTACACATTTTCTCCAAGCAGTACCGCTTAATGTTTAATTTATCTTTTCTAAATCCAGAGATGGATTTACCACAGCAGACTTGCAGTGCCTGATTGCCAGCCCTAATGCTTCTTAACTACCTCCACCCATCCTCAGCTTTGAGAATCAACCCAAATGTGATGACTGCAACAGTGAAACATGAAGAACATAGTACAGTTGTGTACGCTTAACATAAATGTAGATGTTAGTGTATTCACTGTTGCAGTCCTGGTTACCCTCCCTCCACCCCCCCCCCCGACTTCTCTTTACTTGTACCCATCTTGTTTGTTTGGCATATATTACATCATTGGTATTTGCTTTTTGCTGGAGGTGTTGCATACCATGTAAATGCTTCTTGTTTTGGGTGCTCCTGACATCTGGGGCAAGAAAAACTGATGTAATGGCATCGACTGCATGTTTTATACCCCTGACGACCTGACGTTATAGAAGAAGCGACAGCATCCGATGCAGAAATCCCAAGACTCTGGTATTCAGGCAGACTGAGGGCTACCTGCAAGCAGATAACCCAAATGTGATGACTGCAATAGTGAATACACTCTAACATCTACATTTATGGTAAGTGTAGACAACTGTACTTTTTCCACAGAGTAAGGGTGTTTTAGAATTAATCCTATGCTTATACCAAAGGTTGTCAATTATGTTTCTTGAAATAGATTAATCATCCCTTATTTATTTATTTTTCTTATCAACAGTGAGTATTTTTCATTGTTTGGATTTGCATCAACAGTTTTGATACTGTTTAGTCAAAACTAAGGATATTAGGCAATCAAACAGCTTTTTTTTCTTTCAGAAGAAGAAATTAGGTTTGGCAGTTTACTAGAAAACCATGTCTTTGATTTCTAAAGCAATTTCCTTTTGTTACTCTTTTTATGGGAAACTGCTGTTTTCTGTTTGAGCTCATTCTACAAAGGTAGTAAGTAGCCTAGGTTCGTAGGTGTACACTAGACTAATGACCTCTAGGGCCTTTATAAGCCTAGCCATGTTACCCAAATGTATCTCATGATTTGTTGTGTGCTAGAGGTTAGTTTAAACGGTGTATGTTATTTAGAGCATGATTTAATGGGCATCTGTGTACATCAGAGATATAGGTGTCAGAGCAGGGATACGTTTCTGATTTCCCATCCACTGGTCCAGGTGTTTTTTTGAATAGGGGTAGGGAAGGGATTTTGCTTCACATGGATGGGAAGCCTATTCCAGTGAATGAGGATTGTCTGAAATATGCACCTCTCTCTTTAACTTGTCCTGTTTAAGTTGCAGGCAAAGTTTTTAAATCCTTAGATCTAGTATTTCTGGTGCTGTTGCATTTTGTGGATATGCAAAAGGTCCATCAGAGCAGGATCCAAAAGATACCTTGTATACCAGACATAAATCACCTCTCAACAGTATATAGAAAACCGAGCTTCATGTCACTCTGCATAGAATATTATGTTTACACCCTATATTCTTTTTGTGAGAAACCTGTAGCTGTTGTAGTTGTTGCATGTGCTTGATCAGGTACATACTGATAGTGGCGGTATATTCAGTGATGGGTATGAAGAGGGCTGAATAGAGTAGCACTATGACTTCCCTGGACCTTGATGGCATGCTGTTACATGCAAGATAAGTGACATAATGATTTTCTTACTATCTTAGACGCATGCTGGTCACAATCTGGGTTGCTCTTTGCTTGAGTCCCCAAATCCCTGATTACTGTGTCTACTTTGAGGTGTTCTATCAAATGAGGTAGTTTCCCTGGTTGGCCGTCCTCCTGAAAGGTACTATTATGCATTTCTTGGCATTGAGTTTTAAGCCATGGCTTTGGCACCAGTAATTTGTCTGTTACACCGTCCCGTAAGATAGTATCCTGGAGGGAATTCTTTGATTGCTCCTAGCTTGCAGTCATCTGCAAACTTGATAAGCCAGGGACCCTTGACATTGGTCTTGACTTCTAAAAATTAGATGCCAAAGAGAAATAGACCCAGTGCATAATTCTGGGGGACTCCACTAGTGACTGACTGACTTTGTTGGCCCTGTCTGTGAGCCCGCTAGCTACCAGCAAGTTACACCGGGATTACTTCTGTGAGTTTGTTTACAATGCCTCAGTAGGGTATTGTATCAGTCAGTGCCTTAGCTAGGTCAAGGTAGGCAGTATGCACCATTTTGACCTCATTCATTGTCTTGGTGACCTTCAAAAAAGTGCACAAGGTTTCATTGGCATGGGCCTGCCTTTGACAAAACCAGATGGGGTTTAGCCTAGTGTCTGAAGGTTTCCTAAGTCATTATTAATCATTCCATAATTTTTTTTCTGTGGCTTTGAACATGAGACTATTCTGACTAAGGAGTCTGTAGTTCCTGGGATCCATTGATGGTCTGCCTTTGTGCAGAGGGATAAACATTGCAGTGTAGGTTGAATAGTGACCCCAGTGGTCCTGATGGATCTTATTTCAGGCTGTTTAGGAGGCATCCTGGGATGATATCAGGGTCCCTCAAAAGGCAAAGAGAGTACACTTAAGACCTGCTTGGGGGGGGGGGGGGATAAAGGGATAAAGTAGGAGCTGAATTTGAGAGGATTTGCTGCACCTCCCAGTTCCATGAACATGGCTCCATTTCCCAAGAGTTCGGCACACTGTTGTGTGCTGTCTTCGATGTATTGGATATAGCTAAATGGTGCTGTATGATTTTCCTTGTCCTAAGACACTATCTTCCTCAAAAATTGCTTTTTTCTTAATTAATCCTTTTCGTCATCTTTTCAGTTTTATGAAAGAGTTTTTATCTGTTTGGTGTTGCACTTTCTAATTTTATGTAACTTTTTTCTACAACCTTTTTCATTTTTGGATTCCACCAGAGTAGTTTCTTTTTGTTAGTTTTGGGCTTAGTTCTGATAGGCACAACAGCCTCTCCACAGTCATTGACATTGTTGTACAGAGCTTGTATACATAATTCTGCATAGGCTGCTGTGTTATCTGGGTTTGGAGCAGTTTGAAATTTTGACCGATTATCACTTAAAAGGTGGCTTGCTTTGAGTAGTTTCTAACTGTTTCAGGGTTTGCTGGGGTTACAGAATTGATTTTTATCTCAAAGGGAACTCTCTTGTGGCCCATCTTTACCCGGGAGTACATAATTGGGGGGGGGGGGTTACAGCATTCTCCCATAATTGTGCCAGGTACAATATTTTTGCACCTGCAAATTTGTGATCATGTAGGACTTTCACTTTTATAGAGGGATAATTGAATTTACCCATAAGTATGGTATTTGGTTGAATGGTGAGCATGTCCAATAGGTTTAAGTAAGAGCTGTGGGTTTCATGGAACATAGATGATGACTTATAGCTTGCTAGGGTATGGTATGGGCCTTCGTCTGTAATAATCTGGACTTCAAGGAACTCCAGTGTCTCATCCTGTTTAACCAATCTAGACGTATGTTGTTGTAGATCGAGACACCGCTACCTTTAGTTGCTGTTTGTGCAGTTGCTGGTCTAAATGTGTTGGAAGGCACTGAAACCTTGCACTGCAGAGGTACTCTGTGGCTTTAAATCATTTGTTGGTAACTGCCCAGATGCCTGCATCCTCCAAAGTGAGCAGACCTTGGAGGGAGTTGAGCTTATTGTTTAGACTTTTGGCATTGAGCAACAGCACCTTTAGATTTCCTTGGGTAGGTTTTGCTATGTTGGAAGGTTTGTCAGTTTGGCTTTACCTAAAAAAGGCTTTGTGGAGGAGGGTAATGTTTTAGCCAATATTTGAAAGCCTAGACTGGACAGGAGCTGATCATCCTTGGCAAAACAATGTGAATTGTTAAACATCTCCTCCCACACGGACAAGTATTGTATCACCTAGAATGATTCTAAACAACTAAGCCAGTTATTAAAGTCATCATCTGTTCATATTGTGGCATCCTTGGTGAGCGTAGAGAGCTGCTCAGTGCTAGGTACATACCAGCCTGTGACCTAGTTTGAGAGCTCCATCATGTCTCTCTTCTTGTAGTCTATGGAGGTATGTCTCAGGTCATTTACACCTACATGGACTACCACTGAATCATACTGGTACCAGTGGTGCAGTGACTTGAGTGCATGTGTAACTTGGTGTATCCTAGCCCCTGATGGCAACTGACTGTTATTTTCTCCTCGTTCATTCTGGTGAGTGGGGCATTAGTATGTTGTACAATGGAGTCCACTGTGCTTAGAGTCCTGGATAGTGTATTGGCCTGCATTATTGGTAGATGTTTTTCATGTTTCACTGTTGCAGTCATCAAACTTGCATTATCTGCCTGCAGGTAGCCCTCAGCCGGCCTGAATATCAGAGACTTAGTATTTCTGCGTCGATTGTTGTCGCTTCAGGACTGACATCAGGTCGTCAGGGGCATCAAAACAGGCAGCCTACGCCATTACATCACTCTTTTCTTGCCGAGGAGCCTGAAGCAAAAGCAGTTCGCACGAGTGCCAGTCGGCCACTACCTGAGTTTTCATTTCTGAATTGAATCATCCTGAAGTCTTCTAAAGCTAAGTACCCCACTGGGGATCCTTTTTTCTTGCTCTAACAGAGGTCAGAAAAAGTTAACAATTGTCTCACCTGTGGAAAGCAAATACCACACCGAGGTTTCCATTCTTACCGTATCAGCTGTATAGGCCCCGACCACGACATACCTTGCTGTCTGTTTTGTGCTTTGTTCAACTCCCGAACTATTTGTCTTCAGGCCCTTATTGTTGCTAAATACTTTCGCTCGCGATCTCCGTATTCCGAAATGGCTTTGGTAAGCCATCCATCTTCCGATTTTCAAAAAAACATAAAGATAGAGACAGACCGCACACATCCAAAACTGCCGATGATGCTTCCGTTAAGCTAGTCACCAGTTCACCGGTACTCAGTGAAGTGCTTTCGCAGCCCCTGATGCCCGCTTTGAAGGATTCGCAGGCTGCTACCGAGACCCATTTGGAGTCCCGTATGCCACAAGACTCTTCTTTGATTACGGAACCTGCATATGTCTCTACCTTGAATGGGTCTGGAGCTGCTGTGCAGACACCGGCTTCTGAGGAAGTTCTTCACATTACTGATATTTGACACAAACAGATGACTTCTTTCGCGTCTTCAATTCTGTCTAAAATTACCAAGTTTCTAAGGCCAAGAGTACAAGCTACACCTAAAAAACAGACAACCCAAATTCAAGCACCTGCTTCCTTGCCACAATCTCAAATGCTTAAAATGGCAAAAAACCTGATCATGCTGATTAGGGGAAGCCAGCCTTCCCCTGCTTAGAGAAAGAGAGACCTGTCCCCAGCAGCTTTAACTGACCAAGAGTCCGACTCTGAGGTTTCTGAATATGAAGACATGCCTTTATCTGCTTATGAAGATACAGATGCAGAAGAATACATGCCTTCTGCTTCCCCTCCAGAGGATTTTTCTTTTGGTGAAACCCTGCATAATTTGAAAGAGCATTTTAACTGGGAATGCCACGATTATCCTCAGACCAAAGAAAGACGCAGGGAATTTTTAGATTTGCCACAGCATAGACCCTTAGCTAGCCCTCCTGATGTTCTTCGTGTTTCACTGTTGCAGTCATCACATTTGGGTTATCTGCTTGCAGTAGCCCTCAGTCGGTCTGATTATCAAAGTCTTGAGTCCTGCGTCGGATGCTGTCTCATCTTCCATGACGTCAGGTCGTCAGGGGTATAAAGCATGCAGTTGATGCCATTACATCGGTCTTTCTTGCCGTGTGGTGCCAAAGCAGTTCGCAAGTGCTGGTCGGCCAACTCCTGAAATTTTCATTTTCGAGTTTCAGAACCAAAGTCTTCAACTAAGCTAAGTACCCCATTGGGGAACCTTTTTCTTGCTCTAAACTGATGTCAGTAAAAGTTAACAATTGTATTTCTTGTGGAAAGCAAATACCTCATAAAGATTTTCATTCATACTGCATTCCTTGCTAGGGCCCAGAACACAACGTACCTCGCTGTAAGTTTTGTGCTTTATTCAAACCTCGAACTGTTCGTCGTATTTATTTACACTTCTAAATATTTTGGTACTCTGTTCAGTTATCCAGAAATGGCTTTGGTAAGCCATCTGACTACCGACATTCCGAAAAAACGCAAAGATAAAGACAGAGACAGACCGCATAGGTCCAAAGCTGCCGACGACACTTCTCCTAAGCTAGTCGCCAGTTCGCCGGTACTCAGTGAGGCGCTTTCGCAACCCCTGATACCCTCTACTTCAGATTCGCAGGCCTCTACTGAGAACCATTCGGAGTCCGGTATGCCATGAGATGCTTCGACTGTGGAGCCTGTGGATGTCTCTACCTTGGAGCCGTGTGCAGGCACCAGCTTCTGAGGGTGTATTCAGGCCTACTGACTTGCATATTAAACCAATGCCGCCATCTTCTTCAAGGCCTAAAACTCGATCCATGTTTAGAAAACAGACGCCCAGACCACATGGTCGGGTCCCTATGCCTAAAAAACAAATGGTAAGACTGAAGACCTTATTACTCTAATCAGGAGAAGCCACCCTTCCCCCTGTAAGAGACCTAGGACTGATTTTCCTTCTGATTCTTCTGATCAGGACTCTGAAATTTCTGTTTCCTCTGATGACCAGGATTTACCCTTATCTACCTATGAGGATTCTGCAGAGGACTCCATTCCCTCTGCTTCCCCTCCAGAGGATTTCTTTTGGTGAAACCTTGCATACTCTTAGGGAGCATTTTCGCTGGGAGAGCCAGGATTACTCTGACTCCAAAAAGAGGCTTAGGGATTTCTTACTCCTGCCCCAACACACGCCTTTGGCCATCCCTCCTGTACTGGACATTGTTGATGATGCCTTCTCGGAATCTAGCCTGGCCACTGACTCTCTACCTCCTGCTCCCAGAAAACCTGATGGGTATTACAGGGTTCCTGACTCTCACAAGTTCCTCTTTAAAAATCCTACTGCGGATCCTTAGACTATTTCACAGGGAGCCAAGGGCATTAAGGCTACTACTGCCAAAAATCCTACCCCCTCTGATAGAGATTCCAGGGTGCTGCCATTAGGGCCTTAAACTGCCAGTTTCGTATGTTAAAGTATCAGCAGCATATTACTGGACTGCTTAAACAGAAAATTATGTTGATTCCTGACTGTGCTGAAAATAAAGATTTACAGGATTTAATGCATTCTGCTGAACAAGTTGGATAACATACTTTGCAATGTGATTTTGATTCATTAGAGGCATCTTGCAGGCCTGCTGTCACTGGGTCTGTATTTAAAAGGCATGCTTGGCTTAAGGAGCAATCTTTGCCAGATCATGTTAAAGCTAAATTGCTGGTTGGTCCCTTAAACCAAGACCGCCTGTTTGGCAACAAAGCAGAAGTAGTACTTAAAAAGATGGAGGAAAAAGCTAAATCTATGCAAACTGTTAAATATTTCCTGCAGGTACAGCCTCCCAGATTTAGTAGACATTGGCCCTCTAAGAATTGGTCCTTTCCTGCCTCTTCCAGGCCTTCTCAGTCCAAACCCAGAACCAGCAGAACACCCAGGCTTCAGTCCCAAGGTACTCACACAACTAAGTGGGGGGCTCCCACTTCCAAAGCAGGGAGTAGCAAGACTACCCCCTATGGTAACCTGTCTCAATAACTTGACTTTAAACCTTCCAAGCCCTGCACAACTGACTGTTCCTTTAGGGGAAAGATTGCCCTGCAGGCAATAAATTGGGAATTCATTACCCAGGACAAATGGATTTTAAATATAGTTTCCCAAGGATACAGATTCCACTTCCATTCCTTACCAACCCCAAACGGTTGGCCAGATCTCCCCCAAATCAGTGGGCAGAGGCTCAAAAGCAAGATGTTCATCGTGCATACAGCTGCACTCATAACAGATGGGTTCTCCTGCCATCAGGCGGGTCCTCGGTCGGCCGAATTCCAAAGTCTAGGTCCGGCGTCGGTTGTCGTCGCTTCTTCCCTGAAGTCAGTGCGACAGGGGTATAAAAGAACCAGCCAACGCCATTTTCTTCAGTCTTTCTTGCCGTGCGGTGCCCGAAGCAGAAGCAGTTCGCAAGTGCCGGTCGGCCAGATCCTGAGATTACGAAAATTTGGAAACCGAAGTCTTCTTAAAAGCTAAGTACCCCGTTAGGGAAACTTTTCTTGCCTCAGACCGATGTCAGACAGTTAATAATTGTATTTCTTGTGGGAAGCAAATACCGCATAAGGATTTCCATTCCCTCTGTATTCCTTGCTTAGGCCCAGACCACGACGTCTCGGTCTGTCGCTTTTGTGCTACATTCAACAAACGCACTATTAAGCATCGGACGGAGTTCGTCCAGCATTTTTTTGGGAAAGCATTTAACTATACTATGTCGTCGGATACTCCGACTCCGGTTTTGTCTAAAAAACGCAAAGACAAGGACCGACAGTTGAGGTCCGCGGCCTCTACCGATACCACGCCAAAGCTGACTACACTTGGTCCGGTTCTCAGCGAGGCTCCTACGCAGCCCCTGATTACCGATGACACATCTTTGGCTGTGTCTCCTGTACCCAAGGTCGCAGGCTCCTCGGCCCACACTCAGACTACAGATACCGAAGCCACTCTTGGCGTTGAAACACAGAATGTGGACAGGTCCACCTCCACTCAAGGTGTCTTCAGACCTTCCTCTTCTTTCTCCATCAAGGCTTTCACCAAGTCTAAAGCATCCATGCACCCTAAGAGACCAGCTACACAGGGCCCATCTCCAGGCCCCATGCCTAAGAAACAGATGCTTAAAATGGCTCAAGATTTAATTACTCTAATCAGAGGTTCTCAGCCACCTCCGGACAAAAGGCCCAGAGTGGAGGAAGATTCCCCCTCCTCTGATCAGGGCTCCATTATTTCAGAACACTCTGATGATCAAGAACAGTCTTACTCCCCTTTTGAAGACTCTGATGCAGAGGAGTCTATTCCTTCTGTATCCCCCCCGAGGATTACTCATTTGGGGAAACTTTGCATAACTTAAGGGAACACTTCCACTGGGAAGGCCAGGATTATTCAGATTCCAAGAAAAGGCTCAGGGAATTTCTTTTGTTACCCCAGCACAGGCCTCTGGCTATACCTCCTGTCTTGGACATCCTAGATGATGTTTACTCGGAGGCCTGCCTTAACCCGGACTCTCTACTTCCAGCTCCAGTTAAGCCTGACAGGTACTACAGGTTTCCTGACTCACACCAATTTCTATACAAAAGCCATGCTGCTGACCTAGAAACCATCTCACAGGGGCCCAAGGGAGTTAAGGCCTCCATTGCCAAAAATCCATTGCCTTCCGAGAGAGATTCCAGATCCTTAGAAAGGTGGGGAAAAAGGGTATATACCTCGGCTACCTTATCCATGAGGGCCTTAAACTGCCAGTTTCATATGCTAAAATACCAACAGTTTCTCTTATCTCAATTGAAAAGTAAAATGTCACAACCTGAACAACCAGACTTGAAGGAGTTGCAAGATTTGATGCATAGTGCAGAACAAGTGGGTAAACATACCTTACAATGTGGTTTTGATGCTCTAGAGGCCTCATGTAGAGCTGCTGTTACAGGCTCAGTCATATGTAGGCATGCCTGGCTCAAGGAACAAGCCTTGCCTGATCATGTCAAAGCTAAATTACTAGACGCCCCTCTTCAAAAGGATGTGCTATTTGGGGCAAATGCTGAGGAAGTATTACGGAAAATGGAGGAAAAGGCTAAATCAATGCAAACTGTGAAAGAATTTCTGCAGGTTCAACCCCCACGTTTTAGTAGAAATTGGCCTTCCAAAAACTGGTCCTTTCCTGCCACAGACAAACCCCAAAGAGGCAGATACAGGCGCCCGAGGGGCAGAGGACAATCACAAGGATCGTACAGAGGCAGACAATGGCAAGCTCCTGCACAAAGAGGTGGTGAGGACAACTCGCAATCTTTCAGAAAGCAAACCCAATGACTTTCCCCTTTGCATGCCAACCAGGTCTCAAATGGCAGCCCCCTTAGGAGGAAAGCTGGCACTATTTTCAAAAAATTGGCATGTCACAAAGGACAAATGGATCCTGGACATTATAAACAGAGGCTACAAATTCCATTTTCATACCCTTCCAAAAATGAGAGGCATGCCAAACCTGCCACACAATCAAAGGACAGAGGCACAAAAGCAAATTTCAGATCTTATAAACATGAAAGCTATTCAAGAGGTACCTACACACGAACAAGGTGAAGGTTTTTATTCCAGGCTATTTCTGGTGCCAAGGAAGGGAAAAGATTGGAGACCTATTTTTGATCTTTCCATCCTAAACACATTCCTACTCGTACCAAAATTCAAGATGCTCACTCTACAGCAACTTCTTCCCATGCTGGGCAAGGAGTCTTGGCTGGTAACATTGGACCTCAAGGAGGCATACCTGCATGTCCCAATCAGACAAAATTGCAAAAGATACCTCAGATTTCTTGCAGGTTCAACCCATTATCAATTCTCTGCATTGCCCTTTGGCTTATCTACTGCGCCCAGAGTATTCACGAAATGCCTGGCATCAGTAATTGCCTACTGCAGACTTCAAGGGATACAAATATACCCTTATTTGGACGACTGCCTGATCCAAGCGGACAGCAAGCACATTCTTCTGAAACATCTGGCTTATATAATAATGTTGTTAAACTCTCTGGGATACACAGTCAACAAAGAGAAATCAAGGCTAATACCCTCCCGGAAGATAATTTTCCTGGGTGCCAATTTGGACACAAACACCCAGATGGCCTACCTCACGCCAGAGAAGCAGGGGCACCTAATTCAATATTTCAGAACACTGGCAAATTGCACCAGGCTGACTGCAAGGAAAATCCTGCAGGCTCTGGGATTCATGGCATCTTGCATCTTACTAATCCCATGTGCAAAGCTGCATATGAGAAAACTACAATGGTACCTAAAAAAACATATGGTCTCAACACAACCACAGTTTGGAAACAATCATACCACTAATTCCATGTCTGCAAAAGGAATTTCTGTGGTGGGCTCAAGCATGTCAAACAAACACAGGTCTTCCATTCAGCAAGCCTCAAGCAAATCAAGTCATCACAACAGACGCCTCAGACTACGCCTGGGGGGCGCACATGACAGACAGGTGCATTCAGGGCAAATGGTCCCAAAAAGAAAAGCACCTACACATCAATCAAAAAGAAATGCTAGCAGTAGTAAATGCTGTTATAGCTTTCAAGGACCTTCTACAACCAGGTCAACTATTGATAAGAACGGACAACACCACAGTTATGTGGTACATAAACAAGCAGGGAGGAACACATTCTTACCCCCTATGCAGACTGGCCATGTCACTTTGGAACATGGCCATGGACTTACAAATGGAACTACAAGCACAGTACTTGCCAGGCAAGGAAAACACGCTGGCAGACAACCTAAGCAGGAATATGACAGATCCACACGAATGGAAGTTGCATCCAAAAGTTTTTACAGAAATAATCCAAGAATGGGGAAGGCCAGGCATAGATCTCTTTGCCTCCCACAAAAATCATCAATTGACAAAATTCTGCTCAAGGATCTTCCATCCAAAGGCCTGGAGAGTGGACGCTCTCTCTTTCAGTTGGACATCAATGACAGTTTATGCCTTCCCGCCTCTTCCTCTGCTGCACAAAGTCCTATTGAAGACCAGAGCAGACAGACCAAAGATGATCCTCATTGCTCCGGACTGGCCAAGGCAACACTGGTACCCACTCCTGAGGAGCCTGACGCATTCCCCACCATGGACCCTGCCTCTAATGCCTCTTCTTCTGACTCAGCACAGCTTCAAAACTCTTCACAGTCAGCTAAAAACACTCAATGTAGCCGCATGGAAGATTCCTTAGCATCACAGCAGGCCCTACTCTCCAAGGAGGTGCAGGATGTCATTTTGGAGGCCAGAAGACCATCAACTAGAAAAGCTTACTCCGCAAAATGGAAACGTTTTTGTGTCTGGAATGAGAAAAAGGGCCAGAACCCTGGAAATCTGAATTTACCTCAAATACTACAATATTTGGCTGAACTGCTAAGCAGTGGACTTTCGTTCTCCTCCATCAAAATCCATGCCTCAGCCATTTCTGCAGAATACAACACTGATCCACCTTTATTCTCTCACCCTCTATTAAGACAGTTCCTCAGAGGGGCTAAGAATTTAAGACCTCCAAGGAAACAACCAATACCTGCTTGGGATCTTAATTTCATTCTGGAAAAACTGACCTTGCCTCCTTTTGAGCCAGCTGCCTCATCAGATTTGCAAAATTTGTCCTGGAAAACAGCTTTCCTTCTGGCTATTACTTCAGCTCATAGAGTTTCAGAACTACAGGCTCTCATGGCTGTCCAGCCTTTTATCATCTTCCATCAGGACAGAGTTTCCTTAAGAACCAACCCGTCCTTTATGCCTAAAGTGGTATCCAGGATAGCTTTAAATCAGGCCATACATTTACCTACCTTTTATCCTAATCCTCAAAACAAAGGGGAGAGATTACTACATTCCTTGGACATCCACAGGCAACTGCGTTATTATTTGGACAGAACAAAGCCTTTCAGAAAATCAGAACAGCTCTTTGTGGCCTATGCGGTAGGAGTTCTAGGAAAGCCAATTTCCAAACAGACCATCTCAAAATGGATAGCCCACTGCATACGCTTTTGCTATTCTTTTCATGGCAAAACTGTACCTACAGGCATTAGAACCCATTCCACCAGGGCCACAGCCACCTCTGCAGCCTTCCTCAGAGGAGTACCTACCAAGGATATTTTGGAAGCAGCCACTTGGAGTTCTGTGCATACCTTCTCTAAGCACTACCACCTACCATTATACTCCAAATCTAGAGCAGGCTTTGCCACTGCAGTCTTGCAGGGCATTTTGGCTCCTCCTAGTTCCACCTAGTGCCTACCACCTCTTTCTTAGCTTTGGGATTCTACCCATCTGTTATGACTGCAGCTGTATGCACGATGAACATAGTACAGTTTTGTACCTACCATTAATGTAGATGTTCGAGTGCTAATACAGCTGCAGTCCAGGTTTCCCTCCCTCCTTCCCCTTTAGGGGTTTTCTTTTATGGTGTATTTGCTTGCAACTACTGTTTTTTGATTATATTGCATTGCATTATTACATTATTTTATGTATTGCCTTCCTTCTCGGGGCATCTGACATCTGGGGCAAGAAAAACTGAAGAAAATGGAGTCGGCTGGTTCTTATACCCCTGTCGCACTGACGTCAGGGAAGAAGCGACGACAACCGACGCCAGACCTAGACTTTGGAATTCGGCCGACCGAGGACCCGCCTGACGGCAGGATAACCCATCTGTTATGATTGCAGCTGTATTAGCACTCTAACATCTACATTTATGGTAGGTACAAAACTGTACTTTCCCTCACTTTTAAGCATCAGAGCTAGTCAAACTGTCCCAGAAGAAGAATGGGGACAAGGATTCTACTCGAGACTTTTTCTGGTACCCAGAAAAGATAATTCCCGGCGTCCTGTCCTGGACATGTCTATCCTAAACACATTTTTGGTGATCCCAAAATTCAAGATGCTAACTCTTCATCAGCTGCTTCCTATGCTAGGCAAAGATGCCTGGTTGGCAACACTGGATTTAAAGGAAGCCTACCTGCACATCCCAATAAGGGAATCTTGCAGAAGATACCTATGCTTCAAAGCAGGCTATATGCACCATCAGTTCTCTGCACTGCCCTTTGGCTTACCTACTGCGCCAAGGGTATTCACAGAGTGCCTAGCTCCAGTCATTGCATTTTTCAGGCAAAGAAACATTCAAATATACCCATACCTGGACGATTGTCTAATTCAGGCAGACAGCCAGCACATACTATTAAATCATCTGGCATTTGTAAGGAAATTAACTTCTCTGGGGTACACCATAAACAAAAAGAAATCACATTGTGTAGCTTGTCAACAAATTGTATTCATGGGAGCAAGCTTGAATACATCTTCCCAGATGGCCTGCTTTCCGCCAGAGAAACAAGTTCACTTGACAACCTACTTCAAACTACTGGCCACATAGACCCAGCTATCTGCAAGGAAAATACTGCATGCCCTGGGGTTCATGGCCTCCTGCATTCTGATTCCATATGCAAGACTGCATATGAGGAAACTACAGTGGTATCTAAAAAGCCTATGGTGTCAACATTCTCAGGATCTAGAATCAATGATTCCTATCCTACCTTGTCTACAGATAGTTCCTTTGGTGGGCAGAGGCCTGCCACCAAAACAAGGGACTGCCATTCACTCTACCCCCTGCCACCCAAACCCTAATAACAGATGCATCAGACTATGCATGGGGGGCTCACTTGGCAGGGAAGTGCATTCAGGGCAAATGGAACCCAAGTCAAATGCACCTGCATATCAATCAAATGTTAGCTGTACAGAACGCTCTGACACCCTTCAAGGACCACGTTCTTCCAGGACAATTATTGGTAAAGACTGACAACACCACTGTTATGTGGTACATAAGCAGGGAGGAATCCACTCATATCCTCACTGCAGACTAGCCATGGCTGTGTGGTACACAGCCTTGAGCTACCAAGTGCACCTACAGGCTCAATTCCTGCCAGGAAAGCTAAATACACTGGCAGACCTAAGCAGAAATCTCATGGAACCACATGAGTGGAAACTGGAACCCAAGATGTTCTTAGTGTTTCAATGTTGCAGTCATTACATTTGGGTAATCTGCTGGCAGGTTGCCCTCAGTCGGCCTGAATAACAAAGTCTTGGGTCCTGCATCGGTTGCTGTCTCCTCTTCCATGACGTCAGGTCGTCATGGGTATAAAACATGCAACCAACGCCATTTTCAGTCTTTCTTGCCACGCGGTGCCCGAAGCAGAAGCAGTTCGCAAGTGCAGGTCGGCCGACTCCTGAAATTTTCGTATTCGAGTTTCAGAACCGAAGTCTTCAAACTAAAGCTAAGTACCCCGTTGGGGAAACTTCTTGCTCCTTACCGATGTCCGTAAAAGTTAATAATTGCATTACTTGTGGGAAGTAAATACCTCATAAGGATTTTCATTTGTACTGTATTCCTTGCCTAGGCCCTGATCACAACGTGCCTTGCTGTCGGTTTTTTGCTAAATTTAACCAACACACTATTAAGCGTCGGTATATTTTTGCTTCTAAATATTTTGGTTCAAGATTTAACTATCCTGAAACGTCATCTGTTAGCAATCCAACTACTGGAGTTCACAAAAAATGCAAAGAAAAAGACAGAGAGAGACCGTCGAGGTCCAAAACCGATGACTAAGCTTCTCCTAAGCCTCCCCCCCCCCCCCCCCCCCTGCTAAGAGGCCTAGGCAAGGCACTGATTTATGAATCTTCAGATCATGTTTCCATTTCTTCTGATTCCTCTTCTGATCAGGAATTTTCTGTTCTTCCCTATGAGGATTCTGATGCAGAGGAATCCATCCCATCTGCATCTCCTCCTGAGAATTACAAAGTGCCTGGCACCAGTAATTGCATTCTGCAGACAAAGAAGTATTCATATTTATCCTTATCAGGACGATTGTCTCATTCAAGCAGAGGACAATGACGCACTTCAACATCTGGCGTTTGTAAAAAGGTTTCTAGCATACCTAGGGTATACCATAAACAAAAAGAAATCACAACTGGTACCCTCTCAAATAATTACATTCCTGGGTGCAAGCTTGAATACAGCTGCCCCAGATGGCTTACCTCAAGCCAGACAAACAAAGGCAACAGACAACATACTTCAAACAAATGGCAACAAGAACACAGCTATCTGCAAGACGAATTCTGCAGGCTTTGAGGTTCATGGCATCCTGCATTCTACTAATTCCATATGCGAGACTGCATATGAGGAAACTTCAGTGGTACCTAAAGAGTTTATGGAGACAACATTGTCACAGCCTAGAAACAATGATTCCTCTCATTCCCTGCCTACAACAGGAGTTTCTTTGGCGGGCAGAGACATGGCACCAAAACAAGGGACTTTATTCACTCTACCCCTTGCCACCCAAACCCTAACTACAGACACATCAGACTATGTTTGGGGGGGCCCACCTGGCAGGGAGATGCATTCAGGGAAAATGGAGCCCAAACCAAATGCATCTGCATATCAACCAGAAAGAAATGCTAGCTGTTCAGAATGCTCTGACAGCCTTCAAAGACTTACTTCATCCAGGCCAACTACTGATAAAGACGGATAACACAGTTATGTGATACAGAAGCAGGGGGTACACATTCCTACCCCCTTTGCAGACTAGCCATGACCTTGTGGGACACGGCCTTGACTTACCAAATACATCTCCAAGCTCAATTCCTGCCAGGAAAGCAAAATACTCTGGCAGACGACCTAAGCAGAAATATCATGGACCCGCACGAATGGAAACTGGATCCACAAATCTTCAGCATCTTAACACAGAAATGTGGAAGCCCAGACATAGATCTATTTGCCACTCCCCAAAATTATTAGTTGAACAAATTCTGCACAAGAGCTCATCACAAAAATGCATGGAAAGTAGATGCTCTATCCTTCAGCTGGAAAAACCTATCAGTCTATGCCTTTCCGCCTCTGCCTCTTCTCTCCAATTTCTTACTAAAGGTCAGACAGGAAAAGCCAAAAATTATCCTAATTACTCCGGACTGGCCTCACCAGCACTGGTACCCACTTCTAAGGAACATGTCACATCTTCCTCCATGGTACTTGCCTCAAATACCTCATCTACTGTCTCAGCAAAACTATCAAGTTCTGCACACTCTGCTCCAAATCTGAATCCTGCGGCATGGCTAATCAACTAATTATTCAAACCACACCTCTCAGTAAATCTGTGATGGATGTTATTTTGGAAGCCGGAGCCTAGTACTAGAAAATCTTGTGCTGAAAAATGGAAGAGATTTTGTGCTTGGAACCAAGCACAAGGAATAGACACAGCAAAGCTCAATATTCCTAAGATTTTATAATATTTAACTGAGATGCTTGACAAGGGCCTATCTTTTTCTTCAGTAAAAATCCATGCCTCTGCTATTTCGGCTCATTACAACACAGAGCCTCCCCTCTTTTCTCATCCACTGCTTAAGCAGTATCTTAGAGGGGCCAAAAATGTAAGGCCTCCCAGAAGAGCACCAACTCCTGCATGGGATCTCAATTTTTTACTGGAAAAACTCACCCTGCCTCCTTTTGAACCAACAGCTACTGCAGATATAAAATTTCTATCTTGGAAAACAGCTTTTCTTTTGGCAGTCACTTCAGCAAGAAGGGTTTCAGAACTACAGGCTCTCATGGCAGTGGAGCCTTTCATTATATTTTACCCGGGTAGGGTGTCCCTCAGGCCCAATCCTTCTTTTATGCCTAAGGTGGTATCCAGTGTGGCTCTTAACCAGACCAATTCACCTGCCATCATTTTACCCAAATCCGCAGAACAAGGGGGGCGGATTTTGCATTCATTGGATGTACACAGACAACTAAGATTCTACTTAAACAGGACAAAATCTCTAAGAAAGTCTGAGCAACTACTGGTAGCATTTGCTGCAAGATCAGAGGGGAAGGCTATATCAAAACAGACTGTTTCTAAATGGATAAGCCACTGCATTCGTTTCTGCTATTTGCACCATGGTAAACCTGTGCCCAAGGGGATCAGATCACATTCCACCAGGGCTGCCTCTACTTCAGCAGCTTTTCTCAGAGGGGTTCCAACCAAAGATATTCTAGAAGCTGCTACTTGGAGCTCTTTTCATATCTTTACAAAGCATTATCATTTACCACTCCTCTAAATCCAGGGCAGGCTTTGCCACTGCAGTCCTGCAGGGCTTTATAGCCGCTCCTAATGCTGTTTAGTTCCATCCTCCCACATCCATAGCTTTGGGATTCTACCCAAATGTAATGACTGCAACAGTGAAACACGAAGAACATAGTACAGTTGTGTACACTTACCATAAATGTTGATGTTCGAGTGTATTCACTGTTGCAGTCCGGGTTACCCACCCACCATCCCCCATTCTATACCTTTTCTTTCCTTCACTATACTCAAAAGCCTTTGTGGTGCATTTGCTTTTAGTTGAAAGTAAAGTTTATGTTTCTAAAAATGCATTTATATATATATATTTATATATATATATATATATATATATATATATATATATATATTCACTGTTTACTTATATATATATTTTTGCCCCCCACCACCTCATCTGGGGCAAGAAAAACTGAATAAAATGGCATTGGCTGCATGTTTTATGCCCCTGACATCATGGAAGAGGAGACAGCAATCGACGCAAAACCCATGACTTTATTCAGGCCGACTGAGGGCAACCTTCTAGCAGATTACCCAAATGTAATGACTGCAACAGTGAATACACTCGGACATCTACATTTATGGTAAGTGTACACAGCTGTACTATATTCAACATGTTGAAAAACAAATGGGGGAGCCCAGAGACCTTTTTGCCTCCCCCCAGAACTACCAATTGGACAAATTCTGCACAAGGACTCCCCACAAACAAGCTTGGAAAGTGGATGCCCTGTCCTTCACCTGGAAAAACCCATCAGTTTATGCCTTTCCCCCTCTGCCTCTCCTCTCCAAAGTACTACTAAAGATCAAACAGGACAAACCAAGGACAATAAAGCCTTAAACTGATACAAGCCTTCTAGCTTACGAGAGAGACTTTGGAGTGATTAAGTATCAGTTTTCTGTACTTTTTTCCCTGCCTAAACGCAGATTTTCCAGCGTTTGTCATTTAAAAGCTTGTTTTTTTTCACATATTGTACTTATTTGACTGCCTGCACTTTTAAAAAGTTGTTTTTTGTTTAAATAATTTAACTGTTGTATGCTCCACACTAAAGTGCGATAGTCTTTTCTGATAGTTTGTAGTCATTTAAAGCTGTTTTAAGTGTATTTTTTACTGTTTTTGCCTTATCTTTTCAAAAAAACAAAACAATTCCTGGTTTCCCGCCTTTCTATGCTAGTATAGTCCAGTTTTCAGGCTAGTGCTGAATTCAGGGCTGTGATACTAGTTTCTGAGTTGCCCATACCTTACTTGGCTAGAAGGAAGTTTCTCTTTTCACCTGCGAGAGAGGGGAGCTTTGAGCAACCTATCTGTCCCTCGAGGAGTGGTTCCAGCCCAGAACTTAATAGTTTATTGGCCATTTTGGGCTAATTTCCTCTCTCTTTCATTTCCCTACTATAAAAACTGCGTTTTCACGATTTTGTGCACCAGGCATTGCCGGTTAGCCATGGTTAAATTATTTCCGGCTCCACTAAGTCTCCTCTTCAGTTTTTCCCTTAGAACTAGTCTAGCTCTCAACCTAAGCATTCAAAAAGCATCTTACAGCCCAGCACTTGCTGAGACCTAATAGCAAGCACTAATGTACCCTGACACTGCCCAGCAGGGCAGGGCTCTTTATTCACCCCTCACCAACTAAGCAGCTCACCCTACTATTCAGGCATGACCAAAAGGCAACTTCAGGTGCACTCTCCAGTCCAGCTGGTTAATCTGGGTATCCTGAGGCACTGTTGCAACTGCCTTATGTACACAGACAACCCTCTCCTCCTACCACAAAACACTAACATATGCGAGAGATGCAACTATACAGCCAAACTGGAAGCTAAGCTGTCTCCACCCAAGACCAGAACAGTCAGTCAAGAGGCGAAGGTTAACACTTGTAGCACAACTCCAGCCGCACACAGACCTACTAAAACAGCACTGGCAACAAATACACAAAATCATACTCAGAGGCTCTAAATAAAAACCTGCAATAGCATCAGAGACCTCCAAAGCAGACACCCAAACAACCTGCACTTCCAGTTCCAAACCAGACAACACACAAAACATAAAATCAGTGTGCCGCACAATCACAGCCCTTAAGGCGAACTAACATACCTAACACACTAGTAATAGGTAACTCTATAGTCTGGCACATTGACATCCCACTCACTAGGCTGGATAAGCAGAAGGTTACTGTTAGCTGCCTATCGGGAGCCAGAGTCCGCCACACAACACAAGCACTCGGGTCACTCCAGAACAAGTACAAATATGACTCTGTCATTGTTCATGTTGGTGTGAATGACCGGACACGTACCTCCCTGGACTACATGAAAAGAGACATGGAAGAGCTCTCTGATCATGTAGCCCAGGCTGGTATGACCCTGACCCTGAGTAGCATCCTACCCTCACCAAGAATGTGATACCTCAGTATAAAGAAAAAATGATCAATTTCAACAATTGACTAAGCTTCTGGTGTCATTCAAAGGGGATACAGTGTCTGTCAGCCTGGGATGACATGCTCGACAAGCCACGTTGCTTCGCAAGAGACGGCTTGCACTTGTCACCCCTAGGCTTTTGAATACTGGCCAAGGATCTTGCTGCCCCCATAGTGCCTATTTTAGGCAAGGCTCAAAAGTCAAACCCACCTCCGTAAACAGCACCACAACGCCAGGAGTTTAAATCTCAAAGTGCACGTGCTCGAAGCACTCCCCAGTATAGGTTCATAGGCTGGTACTAGGCTATCAGACCTAGGGCCTACACAAGCCTAGCCATAACATTTCCCTGGCTATTTCTTCCCACACTATTTACTTCCCTGGACCCCTGTCTAGCAGGGCGACTGACATGATCCCTGGGGTGAATTCCCTTTCTCCCATCCAGTCATCAAGGTTCCTTTTGAAGAAGGCCAAAGAGGCACTCTGCTTGACATGTATGGGCAATCTATTCCAGAGTCTGGGGAGTCTCTGGGTCAGGAACCTATCCCTCCAGCATGTTTTGTTTATTGTGATGACAAGGTTTAGATCCCTGGAGCGTGTGGCTCTGAGGGATTGGGATTTCTTTAAGTGTAGCATGTCCAACAGCTCTGGGTTTGACATGGCCTTGTATGTTAAGCAGAGATTGCCTCTGAGTAGACGCTATGCGACGGAGTATAGCTGGAGTTTTTTTAAGGCGGTCAGCGTAGGGCATCTGCTTTAGGCCTGTGATTCTTTTAGTGAGGTATTTCTGCGGCCTTTCCAGTTGTTGCAGATGTCTTGAGAGGTACATACCAAACAGGGCGTTGTATTCTATAATGAGTCTAATGAGGGATGAGTACAGTGGGACATTGACCTCCTTTTTTCTGGATGAAAAGCCCTTAGTGATGAGGTGTGCCACATAGAAGGATTTCCTGACTGTTGTGGCGATGTGGTTATTGAAGGTGAGACCACTGTCCACCTATGTCCCTAAGTCTCTTATCACACTTTCAGTGTTTAGTGTACTGCCACCTATATGGTAATTCACGGATACATGTTTTTTTTCCCAAAGGGGATAACTGTACATTTCTTGGCATTGAGCTTGAGCCCATGGCTCTGGCACCAAGCATCTGTTTATGTAAGGCCCTTTTGTAGAGTATCCACATAATTTGGCGATTCAATAATGGCTCCCAGTTTGCAGTCATCTGCGAACTTTGTTAGCCAGAGTCCCTTAGTGTTGGCCTGTACTTCAGAGACGTAGATGCCAAACAAGAGCAATCCAGGACTGAACCCTGAGGTACTCCACTTGTCTGGAGCTGGATTTGGAGTCAGCTACTTTTACAGTGTGGGTTCTATCAGTAAGCCAGTTAGCAACCCATTGGGTGACGTAGGGATTAATGTCCAGCTTAGTAAGTTTATCTATGATTCCAGAGTGGGGGTGGTGTCTGAGGCCTTGGCAAGGTCTAGATAGGCTGTGTGGACCACCTTACCCTTGTCCATGGCTCTGGAGACTGATTCGAAGAAGTCAGTCAGGTTCAGGAGACCAGATCGGCCCTTCACGAACCCAAACTGGGTGGGGTCCAGTGTTTGAAGGTTGCCAATGTCTTTGTTTATAAGTTCCATGATAATACGCTCCATGGCCTTGCAGATGAGGCTTGTCAGACTAGGACGGTAGTTTCCAGGATCCAAGGTGGATCCCCCCACGTGGAGTGGGATAACTGCAGCTCTGCGCCACTCAGTGGGCACGAAACCTGATGTGAGACTATGATTAAACATGACACTTAAGTGAGGTGTTAGTTCATTTTATTTTATTTTTATTTATTTTATTTTACATTTGTTGACTGGGCTAGTCCAACTGGATACATGTCCATTTTCAGTAGAGGCCCGGGGAGAAAAGCTCCACATTTAAGAAAAAAGATCACGATAATATAAGTACATTACAAGATTTAACAAATTAACTAGTAAATACATTTTAGCTAAGAGAATACTAGTAAATACATTTTAGCTTATGATTAAGGAAGAGTATTTAGGCTAACAAATCATGTATGGATATACATACAATAGGTAGGAAACATTGAGAACTGTAAGAACTTTCAGTTGGTTTTACAGACAAGGATGTCAATAGAAAGGATTAGCTAGTTTTGTGTGATTGAGAAGAATAGGGTCAGGAGATAGTGGAGGAAGTTAGTCTGGGTTTGCACAGGGGCATAGCCAGTGTGATTTAAGGTATGGTTTGAGCTTGGATTTAAATAGGGTAGTAGAAGGTAGGGAGGTAAGATCAGTAGGGAGGGGAGTTCCAGGTTTTCCCCACTGTGTTAAAGTATAAAGAATCTCCAGCCAGGTTATTGGTTTTACATATCTTTACCATTATTTTATTTGAAGAGCACAGGGTTTTAAGGTTATTGTAGGGGGTGATTAGATTGGTTAGTATTGGAGTAGATGTAGGATGGAACAGTATCTTATAGGCAATAGTTAGCTGGTTTGATAGGATAAGATTTGGTAATTCTAGCCACCCTAGTTGATTAAGATTGTTACAATGATGGGTTCTATAGGTAGAACCAGTTGCAAATCTGGCAATATTATTGTAGGAGCTGGCCAGCTTGTTCATATTGCTTTTACATAGTTTGGGATAGATTGGGGAAGCATATAGCAGGGTTGTTATAAGGTGGGTCCTGGCAATAGTGGTCCTTGCTAGTGGGGTAAGAACGGGTTTGATCCTATAAAGGGAGCCTAGTTTTTTGTTTACTGTTTTTATAGTGTTGTTTATATGTGGCTCAAAGGTGAGGTGGTTGTCAATTAGTACTCAAAGTAGTTTTGTAGTAGAGTCTGGAGATATGGTTGTACCATTGCTAGATGTGATTGTGAAATGTAGTGGGGGGGCTCTGCGGGTGGGAGTAAATAGTAGCATTTTTGTTTTTTTTTTTTGGATTTAGGATGAGACATCATTGAAGGAGCCAATTCTCTACTGTGTTAAATGTGTCTTGGGTTAGGGAATACAGTTGTGAAAGTGAGGAGGCTGAGCATATACGTGTAGAGTCATCTGCATATTGGATACAGGTGGCTTGAGGTAGAGCAGTGTGTAGGTAGTTATTAAAAATAGAAAAGAGGAGAGGACCTAGTATGGAGCCTTGAGGGACTCCAAGGGCAATTGGTAAGTGGGAAGACAAGTTGTTTTCCCATAGTACTGCCTGTTGCCTATTATTTAGATAGGACTGGAACCATTGAATAGTTAGTGGATCCAGTGAGAAGTTGCCTAGTATGTTTGAGTAGCTGGTGGTTGACCATGTCAAAGGCTTTTGACAGATCAATGAAGAGGGCTGAGGGGAGAGTGTTACTATTACGGTTTTTATTAATGACATCTGTGAAGGAAAGAAGAGCAGAAGAGGTGCTATGAAATGGTCTAAATCCATGTTGGCAGGTAGCTAATAGGTTGTTTGCTAGGAGGTGGTTTAATAGTTGCTTATGAATGCACTTCTCCATGATTTTTGCCAGAGGGGATAAAATGGCTATAGGCCTATAGTTAGAATAGTCTTTTGAATTACCACCTTTATGCAGGGGGATAACATGTGAGATTTTCCAAATAGTTGTAATAGTTCCTTCAGAAATAGTTCTATTAATGAGGATGGATATGGGGTAGGCTATTGCTTTGGCTGCTTTTTGCAGGTATTTTGCAGGTAACAGATCAGCAGAGAGGGTGGTGGGTTTAAGTTTTTTGATTAGGGAGGAGACAAAAGACGTAGGAATGGGTTGGAATTGAAATGTTGGGGGGGCTATTAGGGATAATATTAGTAGGAGATGCAGTGTTAGTGGATAGCTGATTGGCCAAAGATTGAATGGTGTCTGTGAAGAAAGTGTTAAAAGAATTGGCAATTTGGTTGGGGCTAAGGAGATTGGAGCCGGAGGGGGTGGGTGTAACTGAGTGTCCTGGGTGCAGGAGTTAGTTTATGCATGAGCAGAACTTTTGAGGTTTGTTTTGGTTGGTCTGTTGGAATTGGCAGTAATAGTTTATTTTATCTGACAATATGGCTTTTTTAGTTTCATTTCTTAGCTGTCTAAATATTAGTTGATCTTCCAGGTTTTTGGTTGTGTGCCAGGTAGCCCATTGTTTGTTTCTATGGAGGATTTTTTGTCTGGTAATTTTGGTGAGCCAAGGTGCTGGTTTAGACCTTGTTACTATACAAGTTGGGGCATGGTAGTCTAGAATGGTTAAAAATTTAGAGTTAAAGTATTTAACGGCATTTTCTAGTGGAAGGTGTTTCAGGGGTGACCAGTCGCAAGCTACAAGTTCTTTTTGAAAGCGGTCAGTGCTAAAATTTTATTACATCTTATTTTCTTATATATGGTCGGGTTTGGCATATCAGTCTTATACCTGATTAAGAATATAGGTGAGTGGTCACTGATATCTTCTGGAAGGGTCCCTACCTTATAAGATTGGTTTTGACTGTTTGTAAGAATCCAATCTAGGATGCTGCTGTTATTATTATGTTTATTGGTTCTAGTGGGGAGTGTAATGTTTTGTGTAAAACCATGTAGGTTGATATGTGAAGAGGGCTGTGCAGATGTGCAAGACATCCAGTTTATATTAAAGTCGCCAAGTATTATGGTTTCTTGTGGGTAGGTGGTGGACAGCCAGCTTAGGATAGCTTCTAAGGTAGTGATGTTGTTGCCTGGGGGAAGGTAAATACAGATTATATAGATGGATTTATGTTTAAGTTGAAATTTAGAGATAAGGATTTCAGCATTGCTAGTTAGGGGAGGTTTAGAATCGATGGAAGTGATTTGTAATCAAGATTTATATAGGATAGCTACCCTTCCTCCTTTCTTAGAGTTACGGTCCAGTCTCAAGATGCTATAGCCAGGGGGAATAACTGTAGTATCCTGTGTGGTTGATTTGAGCCATGTTTCAGAGAGGCAGAGGATGTCAAATGAATGTACATGTATGAGGGCATGTAGGTGAGCAACTTTATTGTTTATGCTACGAATATTGAGATGGGATATAAGGAGTGAGTTGGAGGGTCTGTTAAGCAGGTCAGAATTAGTCGCATTTGGTGTGCTAGGCTTGATGGAGGTGGAAGAAATTGGGCCTGGGTTTGGGTGTATATCACCATCAATTAGGGAGTTGGCTTGTATTGGAAGAGGTAGTGTTAGTCCTTTACATGTTAGGTATTGGAAGAGATAGTGTTAGTCCTTTACATGTTAGGTTATGGAATTTTTTAGTTAGAGTGCTAGAGTATGTGATGTGAATAAGCCTATGAAATTTGGATGATAAATAATTTGGTGAATAGGATGTATAATTGTGGCTATGAGGGATGATGAATGTTGGTGTAGAGGTTTGTTTCATGGGGTTGTGAAAGTGTAGGTGGTTGAGGTGTTCATAGGATGTAAGTATATAGGGTACGGCTAAAATACTTAGTAGTGATAGTAGAAGTAAGGGTTTAATGTGTGTGTATGTAGTGTTAGGAGACATTGTAAGTTGTAGTGTGTAGGTAATTATATAGGGATGGGAGTTAATAGAGATTGGATGGTGGGAGGTAGGATCTAGCACTTAAAGGGGTTGGTCTATGTAATTGCTTGAATTGCAGGGGGTGTGGTCAATTTGTATATATGTAGGAGCACTGGGGGTGGTTCATGTAGTTCACAGCCCAGGATGTCATCTGGTCCCATGGATGCTGTATTCTTAGCTTTGGAGGGTGCGTTTTTTACCTGTGTGGCTGTTGTTATCGGAATTTGGCAGTCTTCCGGTATTGAGATGGGCCATTTAGGGGGTGAGAGGGGGGTGAAGTTGGCACTGAATCGATCTGCCAGGATATTGGCAATATCCTTGGGATCAGTATATTTAATGCCATTCTGTTTTAGCTCAGAGCAGATCTGAGCATTGCCATTTAGATTCTTGACATAGTTATAGAATGCCTTATGGTTGTCTTTTGGAATCTTTGGCAATTTTATTTTTGTAACTAGCTTTGGAGGATTTTATGAGGGATCTCAGTTTCTTACGGAGGCTGGTAAGGGAGTTTTTTGCATCCTGGGATTTTCCTCTTCTGCAACAGTTTCTTCCTTTTGTTGTAAAGTTTATGGCAGGGGACCACCATATTGGCTTCCTTTTTTTGGATGAGAGCATCTTGGTTCTATTTGGGATGGCACGATTCATGCATGAGTGGATGTGCTCATACAGTGCCTTGGTGTAGGATTCAACAGTTGAACTTTCAGTTCCCGTCTGCATGGGTGTCATGAAGTTTGTCACTTCTGACTTGAGTAACATGAAGTTGGCTTTGGAGAAGTTTTTTATGGAGGTTTCCTTACTGGGGGGTGGTGGTGGGATGTGGATGTTGAGTGATTAGCTTATGGTCAGACCTGACTAACGGGGGGTTGACCATAGGTGTGGAGCATCGATTTCCCATGTTGGTAATGACCAGGTCTAGGATATTGGAGCCCCTGGTGGGACTATGGATTAGTTGATCCAGGGCGTTGGAATTTATGAATTCCAAGAACCATTGGGCAAAGTATGGAGAACGTCGACATCTGTGCAGTAACTGAAACCTGGTTCAAGGCTCCAGAGAGCACCCCAGCACTACCGGGCTACAACTCATACCACACGTTTCGGCCACAGAACATGGGCCGAAACACAAAAGGAGGGGGTGTATCCCTATTCATCAAGGATACCTACACCTCCAGGTTAGTGGCGCAGCATGATACCTTTGAGATCATCCATGTGCAACTAACATCGGGAAAATCTGCAATGCAAATTGTGGCCTGCTACAGATGACCCTCCATGACCCAGGACCACCACTCCACTTTTCTGGAGACACTGGAAAACATGAAGGTCCTACCAAACACCCTGACATTGGGCGATTTCATTTACCCTACCATTCACTGGGAAAACTATTAGAGTACAAATTCCCAGGCCCAGCGCTTCCTGGAATTCATTAACTCAAATGCCCTGGATCAGCTGGTAAACTCCCCTACCAGAGGTGAAAACATGTTGGACCTGGTCATCACCAACATGGGCGACAGGTGTTCCACATCGGAGGTCAACCCGTCACTGGTTAGATCAGACCATAAACTAATCACTCTGGGTGTCCACACCCCACCACCACCCCCAACTAAGGAAACCACAGTAAAAACAACTTTTCTAAAGCAAATTTAATCTTACTTAAGACAGAGGTGGTAAGTTTCACAGCCCCTACACTAAAGGATAATGCTGCCCAAGATGCAGAAACCTTTACAAATGCACTGTATGAGCACCTAAAAAGATGCATGGATCGTGCCATCCCTAGCAAAACCAAGACTCACTCCTCTAAGAAAAGGAAACCAGTTTGGTGGACCCCTGCAATAAACAAGCTATACAATAGAAGGAGGAAACTAGTTCAGAAAAAAAGCAAATCCCAAGAAGGAAAGAGATTCCTGATCAGTATCGGTAAGAAACTGAGGTCCCTCATGAAATCATCCAAGGGTAACTTCGAAAGAAAAACAGCCAAGGATTCAAAAGATAACCACAAAGCCTTCTTTAGCTATGTTAAGAATCTAAGTGGCAACTCGCAGATATGCACCGAACTAGTGCAAAATAGCACAAAATATACTGAACCTACTGATATTGCCAACATCCTGGCAGATAGATTCAGTGCAAACTTCACCCCCCTCTCACCTCCAAAAGGGCCCACAACAATACTGGAAAAGTGTAGTGTTCCAAAAATCACAGATGCACAGGTGAAAACAGCCCTTTCAAAAGCCAAAAAACACAGCATCAGTGGGACCAGATGGTGTCCCAGGCTGCATCTTGCATGAACTACAGAACGAACTAACCCCCCACCTAAACACGCTGTTCAGCCTCAGCCTCTCCACAGGTTACATGCCCATAGAATGGCGCACAGCAACAGTTATTTCTCTCCACAAAGGAGGGTCTACAACTGTCCTTGGTAACTATCACCCCATAAGCCTGACTAGCCTGGTCTGCAAGGCTATGGAGCGCATCATCATGGAACTCAATAACAAAGACAATGGGAACCTCCAAACACTTGACCCTACCCAGTTCAGCTTTAAGTGCAGATCATGCCTACTAAACCTGGTTGACTTCTTCGAGACAGTCACCAAGGCCATAGACGAGGGACAGGTGGTTCACACAGCCTACCTTGACCTCGTCAAGGCTTTCGACACCATTCCCCACTCGGGTATTACAGAAAAACTCACCAGCCTGAACATAAGCCCCTATGTCACAAGATGGGTTGCCAGCTGGATTACAGACATAACTCACACGGTAAGAATAGTGGGCTCCAGGTCTGACTCTAAAGCAGTCACAAGTGGTGTCCTGCAAGGCTCGGTCCTGAGGCCCCTACTGTTCGGCATATACTTCTCAGAAGTACAGGCAAACACAGGACAACTATGGCTAACCAAGTTCGCCGATGACTGCAAACTGGGAGCCATAATTGACTCTCCGGCTGACACGGACATCCTCCAAAAGGGCCTTACTGAGACGGACACCTGGTGTCGAAGTCATGGCCTCGAGCTAAATGCCAAAAAATGCATATTTTTCCCATTTGGGAAAAATAAAACACCCATGAATTACCACATAGGTGGCATCCCCCTTAATACAGAAGAGGTAATGAGATCTGGGGACCCAGGTAGATAGTAATCTCTCCTTTGACAGTCATATTGCCAAAGTAGTTAGGAAATCCTTCTATGTGGCCCATCTAATTACTAAAGGGTTCGCATTTAGAAATAGAGGTTATAGTGCCCTTCTGTTCGTCACTTATTAGACCCATCATAGAGTACAATGCCCCATTTAGGATGTACCTCACAAGACACTTCCAATAGCTGGAAAGACCACGAAAGTACCTCACCAAGAGGATTACTGGTCTCAAACATATCTCCTATGCAGCCCGACTGAAAAAACTCCGGATGTACTCAGTGGCATATCACTTACTCAGAGGTGATCTCTGCTGAATACAAAGCCTTGTCCAACTCAGAATTGATGGACATGCTCCACCTAAAGAAATCCAAGTCACTGCGAGCCACGTGCTCTAGTGAGCTAAACCTCGCCACAACAATAAAGAACATGCTGGAGAGATAGATTCCTGTCACAGAGACTCCCCATGCTTTGGAACAAAATTCCAACTTACATCAGGCAGAGCCCCTCACTAACACTCTTCAAGAGAAACCTTGACGAGTGGATGGGTAACAGAAAATAGACCCCTGGGATCACTTCTTTGGCTCTGCTTGACAGAGGATCAGTTAATCAATGGGGTGGCGAAAGCCGACACACTCTGGCTAGGCTTATAAATGCCGTCGGTCAAATAGCCTAGTACCTACCTATGAACCTAATACTGATTGCACCAGACTGGCCACGCCAACACTGGTGTACCCTCTCTTACGCAGTGTGTCACTGCTGACACCATGCCACCTGCCCAGTTGTCTCAGCAGGAGGGCCAGATTCTGCACCCACAGTTTCAAACCATGAACCTGGCAGCCTGGCTAATTACCTGATCTCTCCATTACCATCCCTCTAAGCAAGTGATGGATGTCATTCTGGAGGCAAGGGGGCCTAGTACTAGAAGATCCTACACTGAAAAATGGAAAAGATTCTGTTCCTGGAGCCAAACTCAGGGGATGGGCACAGCAGCGCTCAGTTTACCTCAGATTCTTCAATACTTAACTGAGATGCTTCACAAGGGCCTTTCCTTATCCTCCATCAAAATTCATGCCTCCGCCATTTCAGCTCATTACAATATAGATCCATCCCTCTTCTCTCATCCACTGCTGAAGCAGTTCTTCAGAGGGGCCAAAACCTTAAGGCCTCCCAGAAGAGCCCCTACTCCAACTTGGGACCTTAACTTTGTACTGGAAAAGCTCACTTTACCTCCGTTTGAGCCAGCTGCAAGTGCAAAGTTGAAATTCCTTTCTTGGAAAACAGCCTTTCTTCTAGCCATCACTTCAGCAAGAAAGGTGTCTGAATTACAGGCTCTCATGCAAGTGGAGCCATTCATCATCTGTCATGCGGACAGGGTGTCCCTCAGGACCAATCCCTCCTTCATGCCCAAGGTGGTATCCAGTGTGGCCCTTAATCAGTCCATTCATTTGCCAACCTTCTTTTCTAATCCACAGAATAAAGGGAAATGAATACTGCACTCCTTGGAGGTGCACAGACAACTTAGATTCTACTTGGACAGGACCAAACCTCTCAGGAAATCTGAACAGCTGCTGGTTGCATTTGCTGCAGGGGCAGAGGGGAAGGCCATTTCAAAGCAAACCATTTCTAAGTGGATAGGCCACTGCATTCATTTCTGCTATAAGCACCGTGGAAAACCTACCCCACAGGGGATAAGACCACATTCAACCAGGGCTGCATCTACCTCTACAGCCTTTCTCAGAGGTGTCCCTACCAAGGGCATTCTAGAAGCTGCTACCTGGAGTTCTGTACATACCTTCACCAAGCATGATCACTTGCCAATTTTTTCAAAATCCAGAGCTGGCTTTGCCACTGCAGTCTTGCAGGGCCTTGTAGCTGATCCTAATGCTATCTAATTACATCCTCCCATCCTTAGCTTTGGGAATCTACCCAAATCTGATGACTGCAACATTGAAACACAAAGAACATAGTACAGTTGTGTACACTTACCATAAATGTAGATGTTAGAGTGTATTCACTGTTGCAGTCCTGGTTTACCATCCCTCCAGCTCCCTGACTTCTATTAACTATATCTCTGTCCTTGTTTGCTATGCTTAAAGCTTTTTGGTGTATTTGCTTTCTTGGTTGGAGGTGTAACCTTGTATATAATTGTTTCCCATTATGGGGGCACCTGACATTTGGGGCAAGAAAAACTGATGTAATGGTGTTGGCTGCATGCTTTATACCCTCTGATGACCTGATGTCATGGAAGATGAGACAGCATCCGATGCAGGACCCAAGACTTTGATAATCAGGCCGACTGAGGGCTACTGCAAGCAGATAACCCAAATGTGATGACTGCAACAGTGAATACACTTGAACATCTACATTTATGGTAAGTGTACACGACTGTACTTTCTGGATGTTGTGAATGATGTCTTTATGGAATCCAGTCTAACTCCTGATACCCAGAGGTCATCTCCAAAGGGCCTAAAGGCATAAAAGCAACTACAGCTAAGAATCCCACCCCTTCGGACAGGGATTCCCGAGCTTTAGACAGATAGGGTAAAAAAGTATACACCTCTGCAGCTCTCGCCATTAGGGCATTGAATTGCCAGTTCCACATGCTGAAAATACCAGCAACATACTATGGAACCTATTAAGCAAAAATTATCTACCTTTCCTGACTGTGCAGAAAATAAAGAATTACAGGAGCTTATGCATTCTGTAAGCCAAGTCAGCAAGCATACCTTGCAATGTGGATTTGATGCCCTAGAAGCATCTTACATGGCAGCAGTTTCTGTACTTAGAAGGCATGCTTAGCTTAAGGAGCAGACCTTGCCAGACCATGTCGAATCAAAATTACTGGATGCTCATTTGAACAAGAGCAATCTGTTTGGCACCAAAGTAGAAGAGGTTCTAAAAAAGGTGGAGGAAAAGGCTAAGTCTATGCCGACAGTCAAAGATTTTTTGCAAGTGTAGCCTCCAAGATTCAGCAGGCATTGCCCCTCAAAACACTGATCCTTTCCAGCCCCTTCTAGGCCATCTCAAACTAGACCCAGGGGAAACAGACCCCCCCCTCCAGATTACAGTCTCAGGGTATGCAGAGATCTAAGCAATGGAGTACCTCCTTACAGAAATAATTCACAATGACTTCTCAACTCCACTCCTCACCTCTGCCCAGTTGTTCGTGCTACTTTAAAGAAAACTGGCCCACCATGCAAAAACTGGACCTCCATCACCAAGGACTGATGGGTCCTCAACATAGTATCTGAAGGGTACACATTTTATTTCCACACTCTGCCAACCCCAAAAGGTTTCAAACCTTCCTCCAAACCAGTGGGCAGAGGCACAAAACCAAGTGCAATCACTGCTCTCCATATGGGCAATTCAGGGTGTTCCTGCAAAACATATAGGGCAAGGGTTTCATTCCAGACTTTTCCTGGTACCCAGAAAAGAAGGCACCTGGCGCCCAATCTTAGATCTTTCCATTCTAAACACCTTCCTGGTGTTAACAAAACTCAGAATGCTCACCCTTCAGCAGCTTCTTCCTATGATGTCCAAAGATGCCTGGTTAGCCACCCTAGACCTAAAGGAAGCCTATCTGCACTACTTGAACGATTGCCTGATTCAGGCAGACAGTCAGGAAAAGCTGTTGCAGCACCTGACATTTGTAAAGGACCTTCTAACCTCCCTGGGGTACACTATCAACAAAATAAAAGTCAAGACTAGTTCCCAGTCAAAAGGTTGTATTCCTGAGTGCAAGCTTTGGACACAGTATCCCAGTTGGCATTCCTTACTCCAGAAAAACATGCCTAACAGGCTACTAAGCTCAAATGGCCACCAGAACCCAGCTATCCGCAAGGAAACTCCTGCAGGCTCTAGGGTTCATGGCCTCTTGCATTCTACGAATTCCATATGCCATACTGCATATGACGAAACCTCAATGGTACTTAAAAAGTATTTGGTGCCAACATTCTCAGGACCTGGAAACCATCATACCTTGTCTAAAGACAGAATTTCTTTGGTGGGCAGCAGCATGCAACCACAACAATGGACTTCCCTTTACACATCCCCACACCGCCCAGACCCTATCCACAGACACATCAGACTATGCCTAGGGAGCACATCTGGACGACAAGTGCATTCAGGACCACTGGAGCCCAAGCCAAATTCATCTGCCCATCAACCAAAAAGAGATGCTAGCTGTTCAGCATGTTCTGACAGCTTTCACATCCCTACTCTCACCAGGACCCGTGCTAATAAAAACAGACACCACCACAGTGATGTGGTACATCAACAAGCAGGGGGGAACCCACTCTTGCTCACTCTGCATGCTAGCTATGACCCTGTGGAACACGGCTTTGGCCATGCATATTCATCTGCAAGCTAAATTCCTGCCAGGCAAACAAAACTCTCTGGCAGACGACTTGAGCATAAATCTCCTAGACCCACATGAGTGGCGATTAGACCTAAACACCTTCAGCCTTCTAACCCAGAAATGGGGGACCCTGATTGTGAACCTATTTGCCTCCCCCTGCATTCACCAGCTCAGTAAATTTGCTCCAGGACATCTCACAGCAGGGCCTGGAAAGTGGATACCCTATCTTTCCAGTAGGTAAACCTCTCAATCTATGCATTTCCCCCTCTGCCTCTTCTTACAAGAGTATTACTCAAGATAAGACAGGAAAGATCAGAGGCAATCCTGATTGCCCCAGACTGGCTCCGCCAGCACTGGTACCCACTATTGCCCAGTTTGTTACCAGTGCTACCAGTGCTACCATGGCACCTATCCCAGATCCCTACCCTCCTCACTCAGCAGGAAGGGACATACCTTGCATCCGCAACTGCAAACCCTGAACCTTGCAGCCTGGCTTATTCCTTGAATTCTCCTCCAGTGGCCAGCCTAAGCAAGCGGGTGCTAGATGTCATTCTTGAAGTCAGAAGACCCAGTACAACGAAATCCTGTGCTAAGTGTAAAAGGTATTGTTCCTGGATTCTGTCTAAAGGAGCGGACACAGCGCACTGCCCTACTTACCCTCTCATCCTGGATTACCTAGCAGACCTACTCCACAGAGGCCTATCCTTCTCTTCCATTAAGATCCATGCCTCTACCATCTCTGCTCATTACAGCATTGACCCACCTCTCTTAGGTTCATAGGTTCATACTAGGCTATCTGCCCTAGGGCATTTATAAGCCTAGCCAGAGTGTGTTTGGCTTTCGCCACCAATTTTAAATTAATTTTGCTATGCCCTTTTTCGAGGTTAGTATACTGTGCCTCTAACAGTGACAAAGAAGTGATACCCGGGGTAAACCTACGATCTTCCATCCACTCAAGATTCTTCTTGAAGAGAGTCAATGAGGAACTCTGCCTAACCTGGACTGGGATTTTATTCCAGAGTGAAGGGAGCCTCTGGGTTATGAATCTGTCCCTCCAGCATGTCTTATTTATTTCTGTGCTGAGGTTCAAGTCTCTCGAGTGCGTAGCTCGATGGGATTTGGATTTTCTGAGGTGCAGCATGTCCATTAATTCCGGGATGGACATGGCTTTATACATCAGGCACAGATCGCCTCTGAGCAGGCGGTATGCCACTGAGTAGAGCTGGAGTTTCTTTAACCGGGCAGCATATGGCATCTGTTTGAGCCCTTTGATCCTCTTGGTGAGGTACTTTTGGGGTCTTTCCAGTTGCTGCAGGTGTCTGGTAAGGTACATCCCAAAAGGGGCATTGTACTCAATTATGGGCCTGATGAGGGATGAGTAAAGAGGCACGATGACCTCCCCTGATATAGATGTGAATCCCTTCATGATTAGGTGGGCTATATAAAATGTTTTTCTAACCACTTTGGCCACATGGTTGTCAAATGAGAGATTGCTATCAACTTGGGTCCCCAGGTCCCTAATTACTTCTTCTGTACTTAATGGATTACCACCTATGTGGTAATTTGTGGGCACTTTGTTTTTGCCAAAGGGGATGACTATACACTTTTTGGCTTTAGCTTGAGGCCATGGCTCTGGCACCAGTTGTCTGTTTCTATGAGGGCCTTTTGGAGGATGCTTGTGTCAGCTGGAGAGTCGATTATGGCGCCCAGTTTGCAGTTATCTGCGAACTTGGTCAGCCACAGTCCTTCCGTGTTGGCCTGTACCTCCGAGAAATATATACCGAACAAGAGAGGTCCCAGGACTGAGCCTTGTGGGACGCCACTTGTAACTGGTTTGGGTCTGACATGGCTCCAGCAATTCTAACCATCTGGGTTCTGTCCTTGAGCCAGTTTGCAACCCATCTAGTGACATAGGGGTTTATATTTAAGCTGGTGAGCTTATCTATAATGCCCGAGTGGGGTATTGTATCGAAGGCTTTTGCGAGGTCCAGGTAGGCTGTGTGGACCACCTTCCCCTCGTCAATGGCCTTGGTGACTGTTTCAAAGAAATCAACCAGGTTTAAGAGGCAGGATCTGTCCTTAGCAAAGCTGAACTGGGTAGGATCCAGTGTCTGTAGGTCCCCAATATCTTTATTTATGAGGTCCGTGATAATCCTTTCCATAGCTTTGCAGACCAAGCTAGTCAGGCTTATGGGGCGATAGTTTCCAGGATCCGTTGAGGCACCACCTTTGTGGAGAGGGACCACTGTTGCTGTACGCCACTCTTTGGGTACATATCCTGTAATAAGGCTGAGATTGAGCAGTAGTTTTATGTTTGGGTTTAGCTCTTCTTGGAGTTCATGTAGGACGCAGCCCGGGACACCGTCTGGCTCCATTGATGCTGTGTTTTTTGCTTTGGAGAAAGCAGCTCTTACCTGAGCATCTGAGATGTCAGGGGGGCAGCACTCTGCTGGGATAGATATTTGCCCTTTTGGCAGGGGGGGGGGGGGTTGCGCTGAACCTGTCAGCTAGGATGTTGGCAATGTCTGTGGGTTCGGTGTATTTTTTGTCATTTTGGACTAATTCTGAGCATATCTGGGAATTCCCATCCAGGTTCCTAACATAACTAAAGAAAGCCTTGTAATTATCCTTAGTGTCCTGTGCAATTTTTCTTTCGAAGCTGGCCTTAGACGATTTTATGAGTGCCCGTAGTTTTTTGCTAATACTGATCAGAGATGCCTTCCCTTTTTGGGATTTTGCTCTATCATGTAGTAGCTTCCTCCTCCTATTGTATAGTTTGTTTATGGCTGGGGTCCACCAGACAGGACGGCTGCCTTTGGAGGATTCGGTCTTGGTTTTATTTGGGATTGCATGATCCATGCATTCCTGAAGGTGTTCATAGAATGCTTTTATAAAGGATTCTGCGGTCTGGGCCATATTTTCCACAGGCCTGGGGGCTTTGAAATATTCCACCTCAGTTTTGAGGAGTGTGAAATTTGCTTTAGAGAAGTTTTTCACTGTGGTTTTCAGGGCAGGGGGTGGAGTCGGGATGTGAATATCCAGTGTGATTAGTTTATGGTCTGATCTTACCAGTGAGGGATACACTTCTGGTCTGGAGCATAGAGTCCCTATGTTAGTGATGATCAGGTCCAGTATGTTTTCCCCTCTTGTGGGAGTGGTAACAAGTTGTTCCATAGCATTTGAGTTTATAAATTCTAGGAACCTTTGGGCTAGGGTGTAGGAGCTAGAGTAATGCTCCCAGTCTATGTTTGGGTAGTTGAAGTCGCCCAATATAATGGTGTTTGGAGAGACCTTCATATTTTCCAGTGTTCTCAGGAAGGCCGAGTGGGGTTCCTGGGTTTGGGAGGGTGGTCTGTAGCAGGCTATAAACTGGAAGGCAGTTTTACCCACTGTTAGTTGCACATGGATAGTCTCTGATGCTTCGTGCTATGCCACCAACCTGGAGGTGTGGGTATCTTTGACGAATATTGATACTCCCCCTCCTTTTGTGGTATGGTCCAAGTTTTGGGGCCGAAAAGCATGGTATGAGGTATAACCTGGTAGTGCTGGGGTGCTCTCGGCAGCCTTGAACCAGGTTTCTGTTACTGCACAGATATCGATGTTCTCCATGCTAAGGAGAGTTTCGAGTATGTGCATCTTGAGATTTAGACTTCTGGCATTGAGTAGCATTACTGTTAGTTTCTTATCCCGTGTGATACTGATGGAGGTGGGTTTGTCTTTTGAGCCTTGCCTAAAAAAGGCACTATGGGGGTAGCAAGAGCCTTTGCCAATATCTGAAAGCCCAGGGGTGACAGGTGCAAGCCGTCCCTAGTGAAGCATCGTGGCTTGTCGAGCACGTCATCCCAGGCTGACAGGCATTGGATCCCCTTTGAATGACACCAATACTTAAGCCAATTGTTGAAATTGATCATCTTGTCTTCATATTGTGGCATCATTCTTGGTGAGGGTAAGATGCTACTCAAGGTCAGGGTCATACCGGTTTGGGCTACATGCTCAGAGAGCTCCTCTATGTCTCTCTTCATGTAGTCCAGGGAGGTACGTCTCAGGTCATTCACACCAGCATGGACAATGACTGAGTCATATTTGTACTTGCCTTGGAGTGACCTGAGTGCTTGTGTTATGTGGCGGATCCTAGCGCCCGACAGGCAGCTCACCGTGACCTTCTCCTTGTTCAGCCTGGTGAGCGGGACGTCAGTGTGCCTGACGATAGTCACATATTACAAGTGTATCAGGTGTGTTTAGCCTTAAGGGCTGTGACTGTTCGGCACACTGGCTTTGTGAGCTATGTGTTGCACGTGTTTTGTTTTGGGGTAGCGGTTGCTTGGGTGTCTGCTTTGGAGGTCTCTGCTGCTTGGGTAGATTTTTATTTAGAGCCTCCGAGTATGTTTTTGTGTGTTTGTGTTTGGTTTGCTGTCGTGGTACGTCTATGTGAGACTGGAATTGTAGTGAGTGTGGTTTCCTTCTCCTCCTGACTGGTTTCACCAGTACTGAGTTGAGAGAGCTTAGCCTCCAGTATGGCTATATGGTTGCATCTCTCACATGTATTGGAATTTGTTGGGAGGAGGAGAGGGTTGTCTGTGTACATGAGGCAGTTGTAACATTGTCTCAAGATTCCCAGATTCACCAGCTGGACCGGAGAGGAGATTGACAACTGACCTTTGGACATGCTAGAATAGTATTGGGAGTTCCTTTATAATTGAAAAAAAAGGACCAATGGGGAACGAGGTACTCAAGGGGAGTTTGTGAGGGTGTAGTGCTTTTAATATTTTAGTGCTGACTTATATAATTGCTTTAGTGAGCAAGTGCCAGGTAACTTAAATGCAATGTGTTACGGGTAACTTAAATGCAAAAACGACAAACAGTAACTTTCTTTCAAATGAAACAAGCAATGCAGATATCACTAGGCATCCACAGAAGCGCTGAAAAGCCGCGTTTTAGGTGGAATTAGCGTTTCAGGGAAATAAGCAAACAAACAACAAGCATACAAATAAAGCTAGATTCAGCAGGCCTGGATCTAGTCTATGCTACAGCAAACAAGGTGTACCCATTTCATTAAGAAACAGTTCAAATATGCAGGCACTATAAGCCTTTAACCAGTAATTCCCAGCTCAGAAGGGCAGAGTCCAGCCTCTCCTCCCACAAGAGTGCAGACCACGAACCTTCTTAATGTAAAATAACTGGCCTGAAGCCCAAGTGCTTAAACCAGAACTAATACACTTTTAGAATAACAGACACTGAGCCCTCAGTCAGCAGTTCACAACTTAGAAGGATGTAAGCTACCTGTCCTGCCACCACAGTGCAGACCACAAACCTTCCTAATGTAAAACAACTGGTCTGAAGCCCAAGTGCTTAATCCAAAAGACTTAGAATGATAGCTACACTTTAATCAAGTTACTACCAAGCAGTAATAAATACAATTGAATACTTTAAAGAATGCCTGGATTAGTGCTCAAGTTATACAAACAAAGCTAGATTCAGCAGGCCTGGATCTAGTCTATGCTACAGCAAACAAGGTGTACCAGTTTCAGTAAGAAGCAGTTCAAATATGCAGGCACTATAAGCCTTTAACCAGAAATTCCTTCTCACCTTCTCATCAAACAGTTCCTGAGAAGTGCCAACAACTTAAGGCCACCAAGGAGAGCCCTCACCCCTGCTTGGGACCTTAACTTTGTGCTGGAAAAGCTCATGCTTACCCCCATTTGAGCCTGCAGCATCAGCAGAGTTAAAATTTCTCTCTTGGAAAACAGCCTTGCTTTGGCCAACACTTCAGCTAGAAGAGTGTCTGAGCTGCAAGCACTTACGGCTCTGGAACCCTTCTTTATTTTTCATGCTGACAAGGGTCTCCCTCGGTACTAACCCTACTTTTATGCCTGAAGTGGTGTCCAATGTGGCTCTTAACCAATCTATCCATTTGCCAATCTTTTTCCCTAATCCGCAAAATAAAGGGGAAAGGATCCTGCACTCAGACGTCCACAGACAGCTGAGATTCTAACTTGATAGGACTAAGCCCTTCAGGAAATCTGACAATTACTGGTCACCTTTGCACCAGGGGCAGATGACAAGGACATATCAAAACAAACCATCTCCAAATGGATAGCATACTATATCCATTTCTGTTACAAACACCATGGGAAACCACCCCCTCTGGGGGTCATAACACATTCCACTAGGGCAACTTCAACCTCTACAGCATTCCTCAAGGGAGTCCCTACCAGGGACATTCTGGAAGCCGCTACCTGGAGTTCTGTTCACACCTTCACCAAACATTACCACCTGCCTATCTTTTCCAAGTCCAGGGTGGGTTTTGCAACAGCAGTCCTGCAGGGTATACCAGCCAGCCACAGCTCTTCGACCGCCTCCACCCATTCTTCAGCTTTGAGAATCAACCCAAGTGTGAAGACTGCAACGGTGAAACAAGAAGAACATAGTACAGTTGTGCACACTTACCATAAATGTAGGTGTTTGAGTGTATTCACCTTTGCAGTCCTGGTTTCCCACCCTTCAAATGGAAAAGTGGAAGAGATTCTGTGCTTGGAACTAGGAACAAGGCATTACCACGTCTGTACCAAATATTCCTCAAATTTTACAATACCTAACTGAGATGCTGAACAAAGGCCTTTCTTTCTCCTCCATTAAGATTCATGCCTCTGCCATTTCTGCACATTACAATACGGAACCACCTATCTTTTCTCATCCTTTAATAAGGCAGTACCTCAGAGGGGCCAAAAACATTAGGCCTCCAAGTAGAGCACCAATTCCGGCCTGGGACCTCAATTATGTTTTGGAAAAACTCACACTGCCTCCTTTCGAGCCAGCATCAACAGCGGATATTAAATTCTTATCCTGGAAAACAGCTCTGCTCCTAGCCATAACCTCTGCAAGGCGAGTCTCGGAGTTACAAGCACTCATGGCTGTGGAACCTTTCATCCAGACAGGGTTTCTGAGGACAAACCCTACATTTATGCCTAAGTTGGTGTCCAGTGTGGCCCTCAATCAAACCATTCACTTGCCTGTCTTTTACCCAAATCCACAGAACAAGGTTGAGAAAATTCTGCATTCTTTGGACATACACAGGCAGTTACGCTTCTACTTGGACAGAACTAAATCTTTCAGAAAAACTAAGCAACTTTTAGTGTCAGATGCTGCAGGATCACAAGGAAAGGCTATCTCAAAACAGACCATTTCTAAATGGATAGGCCATTGCATCCGTTTCTGCTATTCTCAACATGGCAAATCAGTGCCTAAGGGCATTAGACCTCAATCCACCAGAGCAACAGCCACTTCAGCAGCCTTCCTCAGAGGAGTACCAACCAAAGAAATCTTAGAGGCTGCAACTTTGAGTTCAGTGCACACCTTTACAAAGCACTACCACTTGCCTCTCTAAGTCCAGAATAGGCTTCGCCACTGCAGTTCTGCAGGGCCTCATAGCCTCTCCTAATCCTATTTAGCCCAGCCACCCATCCTCAGCTTTAGGATTCAACCCAAGAGTAATGACTGCAACAGTGAAACACTGTGAACATAGTACAGTTGTGTACCTACCATAAATGTAGATGTTTAAGTGTATTCGCTGTTGCAGTCCAGGTTACCCACCCACCATCCCCCTTCTCTTTGCTGGGACTTATGTACACTTCTCTATCCTATACAACCTTTTTGGTGTATTTGCTTGTAGATGAAGGAAATGTTATTTTTGTGCATGTATTTCTTATTGATATTTTTCAGCCTACCTATTTGGGGCACCTGACATCTGGGGCAAGAAAACCTGAAGAAAATGGCGTCTGCTGCATCTTTTATACCCCTGGCGCACTGACGTCAGGGAAGAGGTGACAGCAACCGACGCCGGACCTAGACTTTGGAATTCTGGCTGACTGTGGGTAGCCTGCCAGCAGGATAACCCAAGAGTAATGACTGCAACAGTGAATACACTCGAACATCTACATTTATGATAGGTACACAACTGTACTTTTTTCCCCAGACAGCCCATTGCACATTCCTTTTCAGTGCCTCGTCTGGTGCATGTGAATTTAGAGATGGGACAAAAACAGGGGGGGAAAAATCTTTTAATCATCCTTTATGGCTACCTGGATGTTTACCCCTCAGTCGGCTGTTGCCATGTAGGAACAAATGGGCTGATTTGACTGAGAAGAATGTCTGATGTTTCGTAGGCAGCAAAACATTGAAAAGAAAGCACTTAATGTTTCAGAATTACCTATGCAGTCATTAAAAATTATCAGCAAAGTTGAAACACTTACCTGAAACAAAATTCTTCTGTGTATTCTGCTGTGTGTAGAAGATACGATTGACAAATGTATCTGCAGTTACTGAAAAGGAGCAGTGTTAAAATAAAGACTGCACCATAATTAGACTGCTTTGAATCGCATCAGCTTGTTTTGCAGGTTAAATGTTATCGCCTGCTACATTTTAATGAGGTGAGCAGGAAGAAAGGTGCCATGAATTCATTGGGGTCCCACAGTATGTGCTGTTAGTTATAATTCAGTTATTCTTCATATCAGAATCACATTTGTTGGCCAAGTATGCACACACAAGGAATTTGACTCCAGTTTCAAAAACTTTCCAAGTATGAATTACATAAACGACATGCATACAACTGTTAACACCAATACAAACAACATACATACAACTATTAATAAAAAAGAAAAGTAAATATATATATATATATATATATATATATATATATATATATATACACACACACACATGGTGCAAAGTGCAACTCAGTACAAGAAATACTGAAATAAACTCTGAAAGAAACAATTACAATATGTTAACGATACTGCAGAATCCTTGGAGGCTTGGGAAAATAATACCTCAGCCTAATAAGCGGAGTTAACTGTTTATGAACTTGACTACCTGTGGGGGTGAAATGTTACATCTGCTTGTTTTGGTGCTTATTAATCTAGAACTCCTGGCTGATGGTAATAGTTCAAAAAGATGGCTTGAATGTGAAGGGTCGGTGATGAATTTCCCTGCCCTTTTTATGACTCTGGAGTAGTACAGGTCCTGTAAGGAGGGCAAACTAACACCAGTGATATTTTTTGGCAAACCTGACTATTTGATGTAACCTATTTTTGTCATGATGAGACTGATCCAAGCCACACTGTTATGGATGAGCTGAGAACAGACTTAATGACTGCTGTATAGAACTGAATCAACAATTCCTATGGGAGGTTAAACTTACTCGGCTGTTTCAGAAAGTGCATTAGCTGTTGTTCTATTATGATGGACCCTACAGTGATCTCCCACTTCGTCCCGGGAGATTATAGATCCCAAAAATTTGAAGAATTCCACAACTGACACAGCAGTATTAAATATAAAGAGGGGGGGGTGATATTGTATTACCACTCCTAAAGTCCACAGTCATCTCCACAGTTTTGAGAGTGTTCAGTTCCAGATTATTCTGACTACACCAAAGGGCCAGCTGCTTAACCTCCCGTCTGTATGCAGATTCATCACCATTTCTGATGAGTCCAATGATAGTTGTATTGTCTGCATATTTAATAAAGCTTAACAGAGGGGTTCTTAGAAGTGTAGTCAGAGTAGAGGGAGAATAGCACTGGGGAGAGCACACATCCCTGAAGGGCACCTGTATTAATCGTGCTATAGATGTAAATTTCCCAAGTTTCACCTGCTGTTTCCTATTGGTTAGAAAATTGGTGATCCATTGACAAGTGAAAACAGGAGCGAAAAGCTGGGAGAGTTTCAAGTGAAGACGTTCCAGAATTATTGTATTAAATGCGGTGCTGAAGTCCACAAACAGAATCCTTGCATATATCCCTGGGTTGTCGTTTCAAGTGAAGACGTTCCAGAATTATTGTATTAAATGCAGTGCTGAAGTCCACAAACAGAATCCTTGCATATATCCCTGGGTTGTCGAGAAGTTGCAAGATATAGTGCAGACCCATATTAACTGCATCATCAACTGACCCATTCGGTTGATAAGAAAAGGGGGTCCAACAAAGGAGCTTTGTAATATCCTTCAAGTGAGCTAACACTAGCCTCTCAAAACTCTTCATGACCACCGATGTCAAAGCAATAGGCCTGTAGACATTCAATCCTCTTATACTGGACTTTTTAGGCACTGGAATGATTGTGGCTTGTTTGAAACATAAGGGAACTTTTCACAGCTCTAATGATTATTTAAAAATCCCAGTAAAAAGCAGGGGCCAGTTGATCAGCACAGGTTTTTAAACAGGACGGTGAAACCCCATCTGGACCAGGTGCTTTCTTAATTTGCTGTCTTTTAAAAAAACAAAAAAAAAAAAAAAAAAAAAAAAACAATGCACATCCTCCTCAGAGATAATTAATGCAGGTTGAATGTGAGTGTGTGTGGAAGAGAGAGTCATGTAAGTTTGAACAGTGACAGAGCTGGTAAGTGTCATTTCTAGCGTCAGACTTATCAAACCTGCAGTAAAAAGCATTCGGGTCATCAGCCAGTTGGTAATTAGCTGCAGTGTAGGAGATGTTCCTTGTAGTTTCTAATGCTTTGTAGACCTTTCCACACTAATGCAGGATCATTGGCTAAAAACAGGGTTTTTTTTCAGCTTTTCAGACTAGTTCTTTTTAACCACTTTGATTTCTTTTGTCAGTGTGTTCCTTGCCTGTCTAAAAAGTGTTCTATCCCCACTTCTGTAGGCGTCTTCCTTAGTATGATGAAGCTGCTTAAGTTTAGCAGTAAATTAGGGTTTGCTGCTGTTAAATTTTAACAGGTCTTAGTGGAGAGAGACATGCATCTTCACAGAAGCTGACATAAAGATGTTACTGTCTGCCAGTTCATGCAAGGTAGCAGCAGAAACTTCAAAAGACGCTCCAATCCGTACAATCAAAGCAGGCTTGCAGCTTCAGCTTTGCCTCAATAGTCCACCTTCTCACTGCATTGATCACAGGTTTAACAGATTTTAACTTTCTCTTATAGATGAGTAGCAAATGAATCCGACCATGGTCAGAAAAGCCCAAAGCCGCACATGGAACAGCACGATAAGCATGTTTTAAAAATGTATAACAATGATCCAATGTGTTCGTGTCTCTGGTAGGGCACTTTATATGCTGTGTAAATTTAGGAAGTTGATTGCTGAGATTTGCTTTATTAAACTCCCCCAGAATAATCAGAAGGGAGTTTGGATAATTCTGGTTCACGCACATTATCTGATCAGACCGTTTTTATAGTACAGTCCTCACACAGGCTTGAGGTGGAATGTAAACACTAACCAGAATAAATTAAGATATCCCCTGAGGCTAATAAAAAGATCTACAATTAACATAAAACATTTCTAAGTCAGGACAGCACATTTTACTTAACACTGTGATGACATTACACCAACCTTCATTGATATAAAAGCAGATTCCACCTCCTTTATTTGTCCCTGATGTCATCAATACTCTGTCTGCTCTGTAAAGTTGAAAGCTGGGCAAGTGTAATGCAGAGTCCGGAATGGATTAATTTAGCCAGGTTTCTGTGGAAGACAGTACAGAAGAAATTGAAAAATTCCTGAGTTTTCATTGAGAAGAAGCAGCTCATCCATCGTTTCGTTTGGGGGGGGGATGGAGGTATGCCAGATGTAAACTTGGGAGTACCACTCGAAAACATTCAGCCCTAACTAGTCCACCAGCTTGCTTCCCCCTTTTGTGATGCTTGTCTACCTCATCTGATTTTCCATTTAGGCTATCCAAAAAAATTCTTAATTGTGAAAAATCTGGTGTTAAATTGCATGAAATGAATTGCCGAATATTTAACAATTTTTCACAAATATACTTAATTGCAGTTTAACACCAAACAGGACAAATAAGCAGAATACTGGTGAGCACTGAACAGAGGCTGCCATTCTTGTCACCATATTATTTTATATATATATATATGTATATATATATATATATATATATATATATATATATCTATATCTGTGTTATTTGGTGTGTTTTTGAATGGCTCCGTCAGTAGCTGGCTGTAGTGGAGACAGCAAAATTATTTTGATAAGGGATTTTGGTTTGGGACAGGCAACACAAGGAAGCAGAGGAGTCTTAGCCTGCCGTTGCTAGGACACAGTCTAGCACAAAGGAATCTTTTCAGCATTTGGTTCCAGTTCACACAGACTGGCTAGGTAGGTAGTTGCTTTTTATTGTATGTCATGATTTTTTATCAGTGAAAAGCAGTAACATCCCACATAATGTATGAAATAAATTTGCAGCAGTTATCTACATTATTTTAACTGCAATATGTCTGACTAATAATACACCCACATTGCTTCCTTTACAATTAAAACAAGTTTCTGCATATTTGTTTCCCTATTGCAAGGATCACTGAAGTGTTATTACACTGACTACTACTTTCCCTCCTTTTTGTGAATGCGATTGGTTGGCTAGATTTTAGTAGCTATGTTTGACATAGCCGCAATTGCATTTTTTAGGCCGACTGATGGTTCTCAGACTTGCAACGTGCACAACTAGTTTATCTAGGAAGCGCAACTAACCAACTCTGTAGAATGCGATTGTTCATAGCTTATTGCTTTAATGATAAAATCTAATTACCAGCATGGGGATACTGGATTTTAGAAGAGCTGTGTATCAACTGACTTCTCTCTCGAATATGCTTTTTGTTGTGTCAGACAGCAATGCTAAAGGAAAGAGTAGAAAGTATTATATTAAAAGCAGTGATGGAGTTTAATGGACATAAGAGAGCAGAACTTTCAAGCAGCAATACTTTTTCTGTTGTAGCTTAGCTGCTCCAACTGGTATTACTACTGCTGTATTCTGTGTGTACAGCCGTCACTTACTGTCTGTCAAAGAGTAAGTGATGTAATGCATTTGCATATTTTAAAGGGAGATGTTTTGGTGCATATATCAGTGCATTCAAAGGGCAGGTGTTAAGGGAGACAAATAGACACTCAGCTAGAACCCACGCCTTAATGTAATTACTGGGATACTTTTGATAGAAATGCTTGCCACAGTCAGTTTACTTGCAGCACTGACTGCATTTCTGGTTGTTTATGTGTACACAAGGTTATCTATACTTTTTGTTTAGATTTTTGCTACACAGGCAATTCTTAGTCATTGCAAAGCTGCTGCCATTAACACTGTCAAGAGATCTACACCCAGGGCCTTTAGTCCTGAGAGCACAGCAAATGAGAAGGGACAGAGCCACACTGCTTTTAACATGGAACAACCAAATGAGTTTGCTATAAGTGGAAGGTTTAGTTGTTTGAATCAAATACTGCAGGTCTTGGATTTCACTTCACATCATCATGGATAATTCATACCAGGCCTTGGCAGTTTGCTGTAACCCCATTCCTCTCTTAGCACATCTTTAGGCTGATCATCATGGTGGTATAGCTAAGTACAAGCCTCAAACCTGCAACTGGAATTTATAATCTGCTACTGCTGCATGTTATTCTACTGCTCATTCTGTTTGCTTCTGTTACTTTGACTCTCACTCCTCCATTGTCTCTGTCTTCTGTCCATTGTATTTTGGCTTGACAGTACTATTCTGTTATCTCACCATCTTTACACGTAGCGTCTAAAGAGACAACCATTGCATTGAAGAAAAAATGCTGCTTGTGTCCTTCTATTGTACAGTTAGGATTAACATTTGCTTCCCAAAGTGACCCTACCACCTTATGTAGACTGTCAACACCAGCAACTGTAGCTGTTATCCTTGAGTAGTGTTGCAACTCCTTGTCCATATGTTTTTGTCTTGTGCTTGGCAGTTAGCTTTTCCTTTACAGAATACTAGTTTAGTCCTTGGCAGGATATAATGTTTTTGTTATTGTACCATTTTTTTCCCATACAGATCTTTGCAGCCTGTCTCCTCAGAGAGCGAATTTCCTGTTGGGTTTCACACTGTAGTGTTTAAACTCAGTGCTTCCACCTGCCCTTAACTGACTTAGAAAACAGCATACACTATAATGTTGAACATCAACTGATTCAACTACTCAGTCCTGCCCATATAGCAATTATTTTGATGGGTCATAATAAACCCTTTACGCTTTTCTGGTTGTGCCATGTACACATTAGAACAGAACTGTTCTAGTTCATCCCTTGCAGGCTTGGATGCAGTAATTCCCCCACATGCTGTCATTAGCCCCCCCCCCCCCCTTTGTTAAATATTTTTTTAACTCATTCTACAGATTCAGTCACTTAATTTGCCATTTCACTTTTGTTGCTCTCTCAAAAAAAAAAATTGTTGCAATCTTGCCCTGACTCTCTCTAGCGCATATTTGGTTGCAGATTTGGGTAGTGCTTCAGCTGAGTGATGGCCTGCTTCACTCTTCAGCCACACTTATTGGTTGACCATTTATACTCATTAAACTCCATTCTGTCATGCAACACATTTGTTTGATTCAACCCCTGATGTCACAAAACACACTACTTCCTACTTCAGCCCAAAATAACATGTAAACAAATCAGTGCAAAAACACAATACAAACCATCCTCTAAATCAAAGCACTCAGTACAGAACAGCTTCCCACAAATCGATATTTCCCTTGGACTATAGCATCTTGCAAGTAACAAACCCTCCAATCATTCTAAAATAAATCCACCACAAGCCCTACAAAATGCTGCATTAAATATGTACATAGAACCCAGTTATATATATATAGGTAAACAACTGCTGTACTAGTCATCACTTCTGTCACCTCACAGAAAGCATGAAAACTCCTTCAGTACCAAAATATTTCAAAACATTGCAAACACAGGGACTTCAAAGATGTCTGCACACTGATCAAACAGCCAAGTACACTGCCTGGATGCCAGCAAAAAATAAACTAGGAGAGCCTGAATCAACTAGAAAAGGTGAAGAGAAAACACTGACTGGTAGGAATCCTGCAGCTGTTCAGCAAAAAGCAGTTCAAGCTCTAGCTTTGGTGTAAGACATATCCTCCCGTAATCTAGAGGAAAAAATAAGTCAGATGTGCTCAGAGCTGATTAAAGTAAATGAAGCACTGGGTGAGTATATCAACTCAAATAAAAGGCTGTAAAAATGGTAGAACCTTTAAAACAGATATTCAGATGAGCTGATAAAACAGCAAAAATCAGAGGTTGCTGAGTATGACACTGTTCATGAAGAGATGTTTAAAAAATGGCAGAATTAAAAGAGAGAGCACATTGGGAAAATCTGAGATTTTCTTTCTCTCAGAAACTAGAAGGAACAGACTGTATTAAATTTATGAGGGCATAAATAAGCAACTGGACTCTTGTTCCACAGAAGGAACTGTTCAAGGACCACTACGGACAATTGATGAAGAAAACATTTTTTTTTATCTGGGCATGATTTACTACACCTCCTAAAGCTGCCTGCAGCAAAATAAGTATTCATTCCTAATATTTTTGTTTTTACTCTTGTCTGCCCTCATGGAGGCAGACATCGTGATTCCTTTGGAAAGCTAAATCTGTCCCATAATGCACAGACTGTGAGAACAAATAGTCCTACCATTTGTGTCAGACTAGACTTCCATTCACTTAGAATGGAACACCTGAAAAAACTGCCAAGTTTGAGAGTCTGCACCTCATGTGTCATTGACTGGTATGCTCTGTTTTTTTATAAATGTTGTTCCTACTGATTGTACTACACATTCTCGGAAAGAAACTTGCAAAAGTGTTAAATTACTGAGATAAAAAAGACTTTTCACAAGGAGCAGTTTTGCAAGTTTCAGTTCCTGGCCAGGTTACTTCTCCCATCTCCCCTCCTTCAGTGGGATACACTCTCACATTTCCAGCTTTGCTAGATTCAATTATTTGATCAGCTTTGCATGACAATAGACATCAAAAAAACCACAGCCTGGTGTGCCACTAAATCTGTTCCCTTGTATGTGTCTTCACTGAATAGCATTTCCTAGGGGGGGGGGGGGGGGGGAGGCAAACGCATCAGTTCAGAGTTTAGGCCAGTCTGTCCATTTTTAAAAATGTGCACAGTAAAATTTTCAACTTGTAATGCATTTAGGCTGCTGACATGGTTATCTTTACATAGTTCTTCTCTTCTAGTATAACTTGAACGTATGATATTTAATGATGAATTTTGCAACAGTTCTCAGTTTCGTAACCATGTCCTCCCATGCCTCTGATGTGATCTAGTACTTTTTCTTACTATTGCTTTATGTAGTTTCTTAGTTGTATACTTGTAGCATGTGTCCCATCCTATCAGCAACAGACTCTTGGAGAAAACTTCCAAAGCAGATACTTGCATTGAAAGAGTACCAGCAGCTGTAGCAGTGATACCACACTCCAAAACAATGCACTCAAACATAGTACTGACAAACACAGGAGAATGTATGTCTGAATCAAGCAATGATGAAATTGCTAGGGACTTCACTAAAATTTACTCTTAATCTCTCCATTTCGTAATGCATAACATTCGCACCACACTTACAAAGGCATACCTCCACCTTCCACAAACACGGCTAACCCCCCCCCCCCCACACACACACACACACACACACACACACACCTGCTACGGTCCGGTTTCTCCCTACAGTTATTGCAAGCCAAGAATAACAGTTTTTAATAAGGATAGCTACCAGACAAGTCTGCATAGCACACTTGGTCTACCTGCATCATCGCAGCTCGTGTCCCCCCCCCCCCCCCCAGCAACTGCAACATTGCCAGATAAAACCACTACTACAGTCCGGTTTCTCCCTACAGTTATTGCAAGCCAAGAATAACACTTTTTAATAAGGATACCTACCAGACAAGTCTGCATAGCACATTTGGTCTACCTGCATCATCGCAGCTCGGGTTCCTCCCCCCTCCCCCCAACAACTGCAACATTGCCAGATAAAACCACCACTATGGTTCGGTTTCTCCCTACAGTTATTGCAAGCCAAGAATAACACTTTTTAATAAGGATACCTCCCAGACAAGTCTGCATAGGTGACTAGATATTTACAATTCTTGTTATTAGCAGATGTGGTCCTTAAACAGTTATGTTTTAAACATTGTGACTGGTTATTTACATTTCCTTTTACAGCACATTTGTTACTTTTACTAGTTTATTTATATTTGTTGACTGGGAATGTCCGACTGGACGCAGGTCCATTTTCAGTGGAGACCCGGGGAGAAAAGCTCCACAAATTAAAATATTACAGACATAGATGTTCATCGTGTTTCACTGTTGCTTTCATGACTGTAGGGTTCTCCCCTGCCGGCAGGCAGCCCTCGGTCGGCCAGAATCCCAAAGTCTGGGTCCGGCGTTGGCTGTTCAGCCATGCTCCCTGACGTCAGAGCGCCAGGAGTACAAAGCTGACAGCCGACGCCATGTTCTCCAGTCTTTCTTGCAGTGCGCTGATAGCAGTTCGCAAGTGCCGGTTGGCTGACTCCTGACAATTTTTTCTAATCAAACTTCAGTCCGAGGACTTTCTTCTCCTACTCAAAGCTAAGTACCCCGTTGGGGAAACTTTTTTTCTTGCTCCAGTCCGATGTCAGAAAAAGTTAATAATTGTATTTCATGTGGGAAGCAAATACCTCATAAGGATTTTCATTCTTACTGTATTTCTTGCTTAGGCCCTGACCACGACGTAGCTATTTGTCGGTTTTGTGCTAGATTCAATCAACGTACTATTAAACGAAGGTACGATTTTGCTTTTCATTACTTCGGTAGGCGTTTTAATTACAAAATGTCATCTGATACAGTTCCGGCTACCGGAGTTCACAAACGACGCAAGGACAAAGACAGGCCTCCGAGGTCCAAATCGGACTATATCGCACAAGCAGAGCCAGCTTCAGGTTCTGCCGTCGTCAGTGAGGCGCTTTTGAAGCCCCTGTCATCGGCCATTTCGGCACCTATAGCCGAAACGGACTCCCACGAGGAGCCAACTAGGCCTTTGAATATTTCAGTTGGACCTTCGGACAATGCTCCTTCGGATGGGTCCGAAGCCGCTGTGCAGGTACCGGCTTCCGAAGGGGTTTTCAGGCCTACTCAGCTTCTTATAAAGGCAAAGGCAAAGACTCCTTCCAAATCAAAGACTGCAACCCAGGCCTATTCTGATCCGGCTCCCAAGTCTCAGAAACAGTTACTTAAAATGGCGGAGGACTTACTATGATTAGGGGTTCACATCCCCCTCCAGATAAAAGGCCAAGGCAGGAAGTTTATTATGACTCCTCTGATCAGGCTTCTGTTTCTTCTGTTTCTTCTTCTGACCAGGAATATTCTTTCCCTCCTTTTGAGGATTCTAATGCTGAGGATTCTGATGCTGAGGAATCCATTCCTTCAGCTTCTCCCCCTGAGGATTTCTCTTTCTGGGAAACTTTGCATGAAATGAGGGAACATTTCCACTGGGAAGGACAGGAGTACTCTGAATCTAAGAAAAGACTTGGGGATTTTCTTCTTCTTCCCCAACATAGGCCCCTGGCTATTCCTCCTATTTTGGATATTGTGGATGATGCTTTTTCGGAGGCTAACTTAACTCCTGACTCTTTTCCTCCAGCTCCTGTTAAGCCAGACAGATACTATAGGGTTCCTGATTCCCACCAGTTTTTATTCAAGAACCCTACTGCTGACCCTGAAACCATTTCTCAGGGTTCTAAGGGTGTCAAGGCTGCTTCTGCTAAAAACCCCATTCCCACTGAGAAGGATTCCAGATCTTTAGAAAGATGGGGCAAAAAAGTGTACACTTCTGCTACTTTATCTATTAGGGCTTTAAACTGTCAGATGTCCTTCAAGAATGCAACTGCAGTCATAACATATGGGTTGTCCTGCCTCGGGCAGCCCTCGGTCGGCCGGATTCCAAAGTCTGGGTCCGATGTCGGCTGATGTCGCATTTCTCTCCGTCAGAGCAGCTGGAGTACATAAGCATCAGCCGACGCCATTTTCTTCAGTCTTTCTTGCCGCGCGGTGCCCGAATTAGAAGCAGTTCGCAAGTGCCGGTCGGTCAGCTCCTGTATTCTTCGAATCCGAAGTCATCAAAAAAGCTAAGTACCCCGTTGGGGACCTTTTCTTGCCTCAGCCGATGTCAGAAATTACTGAAAAAGTTAATTGTCTTTCTTGTGGTAAACAAATACCTCATAAGGATTTTCACTCTTACTGTCTTCCTTGCCTTGGCCCAGGCCACGACGTCTCGGCCTGTGTCGCCTGTGCTCGCTTCAATAAGCGCACTCTCAGGCGCCGGGCGGAGTTCGCTGAAGATTTTTTCGGCAAAAAATTTGATTATACAATGCCGTCGGAACTTCCGACATCGCAAACTCCCAAGAAACGAAAAGACCGGGACCGACATTCTCGGCCCGCGTCTACCACCGACTCCATGACAAAACCTACCGCGAGTGCTCCGGTTCCCCCTGAGACGGTTTTACCACCGCTCCGAACTGAAGACACCGCATTACCGACGACTCCGATACCGGATACCACTCCGACGCCAGTGATAGATTTTCCTCCGGATACTGAAACCGAGGAAATGCCCGAGACCATTGCTGTAGATAAGGTCACTCCTGCACGTGGAGCTGCCAGGCCTCCTATGGCCATGTCTATTAAGGCCTACACTCAGGCTAAGGCAGCCAGCAAGAGCACCTTACTGCTAAAGCCTTGCCTCAGCCTACTCCAGAGTCACAAATCATGACTGTGGCCGCAGACTTCTATGATTAAAGGTTCACAGGCCCATCCTGAAAGAGGATCCCAGCCTCCTCCTGATAAGAGGCCCCGGGTTGAACCCTCTGGCCCTATCCCTTCAGATGAAGATTCTGAGGGCTCTGTCCACTCCGATGGCCAGGAAGAGCTCTTCCAGACCTATGAGGACTCGGATGCAGAGGATTCCATCCCCTCGGCCTCCCCTCCTGAGGATATTTCTTTTGGGGAAGTTTTGCATACCATGAGGGAACATTTCAAGTGGCAAGGCCAGGAATACTCTGATTCCAGAAAGCGCCTTCGAACTTTCCTTAAAAGCCCCAGCACAGGCCCTTAGCTATTCCTCCTGTGCTTGATGTCTTGGATGATTTATATTCTGACTCCAGTGTTACCCCTGATTCACTTCCTCCTGCTCCAGCCAAGCCAGACAGGTATTACAGGGTCCCAGAAACACATTCCCATTTATTCAAGGCCCATACTGTTGATTTAGAAACTATTTCTCAGGGACCTAAAGGTGTTTCAGCTTCCACCTCTAAAAATCCCTTGCCTTCCAACAGGGAAGCTAGGTCATTAGAGAGATGGGGGAAAAAGGTTTACACCTCCACTACTTTATCTATGAGAGCTTTGAATTGCCTGTTTCATATGTTACAATATCAGGATTTCCTGTTAGATGATTTACAGAAAACATTGGCCTCTCCTGATCCCTTAGACAGGAAGTCTTTGCAGGAAGCTGTACATAACTCTCAGCAAGTCAGCAATCACTTCCTGCAGTGTGGATATGATGCACTGGAAGCTTCATGTAGGGCAGCTATGACAGGGGCAGTCATTCGTAGACATGCATGGTTAAAAGAACAACCTCTACCAGATCATGTTAAGGCAAAACTTCTGGATGCACCCTTGGAAAAGAACAAGCTTTTTGGTGCTAATGCTAAAGATGTGTTAAAGTCCATCGAGGAAAAAGCTAAATCAGTGCAGACGGTTAAAGATTTCCTCCAGGTGCAGCCCCCCAGATTCAGTAGGAATTGGCCTTCAAAAAACTGGTCCTTTCCTAATCCTGAAAAATTTCAAAGGCGTAAAAACAGACGTGGCCGAGGAAGAGGACAATACAGAGGTCCTTACAGGGGATGACAATGGCAGCCAGCAAACCAAAGAAGTGACACAGGGGTTTCCCCTGCACCACAGCCACAATCTCAATGACTTTCCTCTACTTCCGCCTACCAAGGAACAAATAGAAGCTCCCTTGGGTGGAAAATTATCTCTGTTTTCAGACAATTGGCACAGATTGACAAAGGACGAATGGATTTTGGACATTATAGACCAAGGTTACAGGTTCCATTTTCATACCTTACCAAGAAAACAAGGCATGCCAAACCTACCACAAAACCAGAGGGCAGAGGCTATCAAGCAAATTTCTCTGCTGGCTCGGATAAAAGCAATAGAAAGAGTTCCACAACAAGAACAAGGCCAGGGGTTTTACTCGACTGTTCCTTGTTCCAAGAAAAGAAACTCAATGGAGACCAATACTGGATTTGTCCGCATTAAACACCTTTCTCATAGTACCAAAGTTCAAAATTGTGACTCTACAGCAACTCCTTCCCATGCTGGGCAAGGGGTCTTGGCTGATTTACTCTGGACCTCAAGGAGGCATACCTGCATGTCCCTATCAGACACAGTTGCAGAAGATACCTCAGATTTCTTGCAGGGCCAGAGCACTATCAATTCACAGCATTGCCATTTGGCTTATCTACTGCGCCCAGAGTATTCACAAAATGCCTGGCTTCAGTAATTGCTCATTGCAGGCTCCAGGGGATCCAAATTTACCCGTACCTGGACGACTGCCTCATACAAGCGGACGACAAATTGATGTTGACAAAAAACTTGAACTATGTCATACGATTACTTCAGGCTCTGGGATACACAGTCAACTTCCAAAAGTCAAGACTTCAACCATCCCAGCAAATAACCTTCTTAGGAGCCAAATTAGACACAGCCTCTCAAATGGCTTACCTAACAGAAGACAAGCAAGAGAAGTTAACTCATTATTTCAAAGGTTTGGCAAAACTCACCCAGATGACTGCAAGGAGATTCCTACAGGCCCTGGGTTACATGGCATCCTGCATTCTCCTGGTTCCATTAGCAAGACTACACATGAGAAAGCTTCAATGGTACCTAAAAAGCCTATGGTTTCAGCACAGCAACAACTTAGAGACAACCATACCGCTCATTCCATGCCTACAAAAGGAATTCCTATGGTGGGCCTCGGTAAGCCAGGCAAACACAGGTATGTCATTCAAAAAAACCACAGATAACACAGACCATGACCACAGACGCCTCAGACCTTGGATGGGGGGCGCACATGGAAGGCAGATGTATACAAGGACAATGGTCTCCAAAGGAAACACATCTGCATATAAACCAAAAGGAAATGCTGGCAGTAATGCATGCCATCGAGGCCTTTCGGCAACAACTTCAGCAAGGCCATTTACTGATACGGACAGACAACACCACTGTGATGTGGTATATAAACAAGCAAGGGGGCACCCATTCTTACCCCCTTTGCAGATTGACAATGAATCTTTGGGAAAAATCACTGAGCCTAAACATACAGTTACAATCCCAGTTTGTTCCAGGCAAAGACAATGTGCTGGCGGACAGCCTAAGCAGGAATTTCACAGATCCACACGAGTGGAGGTTGCATCCGAAGATCTTCACACAACTCACTTCGACATGGGGCAGGCCAGACGTAGACCTATTTGCCTCTCACCTCAACCATCATCTACAAAAATTCTGCTCAAGGACATACCATCCACAAGCTTGGAAAATAGATGCTCTTTCATTCAACTGGAACTTCCTAAAAATATATGCATTCCCACCTCTGCCACTGATGACCTCAGTATTACTAAAGATCAAAGCAGAGAGACCAAAGGGGATCCTAATAGCTCCAGACTGGCCAAGACAACACTGGTATCCACTAGTATGGAGCATATGTCACACCAAGAAGTGGGCCCTCCCACAATGGCCCCTACTTTTGACTCAACACAACTTCAAAACAGTGCATCCAAACCTTCAGACACTGCAGCTAACAGCCTGGGAGATCCCATGAATAACTTCAATCTACCTCTATCCAAGGAAGTTCAGCGGATATTAACAGAGGCTCGAAGACCATCCACCAGAAAGGTTTACTAGGCAAAATGGAAGAGATTCAGCATTTGGAATACCAGCAAGGGACATGATGCCTCATTATTGAACATCCCACTCATCCTGGAATATTTGGCAGATATGCTACAAAATGGACTCTCATATTCTTCCATAAAGATACATGCTTCAGCTATTTCAGCTAGATATAACACTGATCCACCTGTTTTTTCACATCCTTTGCTAAGGCAATTCCTCAGGGGAATCAAAAACATCAAGCCACCAAGAAAGGCTCCAGTGCCAGCCTGGGACCTCAACTTTGTACTAGAAAAACTGACCCTACCTCCATTTGAGCCAGCAACTTCAGTAGACTTACAATTTCTCTCATGGAAGACAGCTTTCCTGTTGGCAATTACCTAATCAAGAAGGGTCTCGGAACTACAGGCCCTAATGGCAATACCACCGTTCATAATCTTTCACAGAGACAGAGTCTCCTTAAGGACCAACCCTACTTTTATGCCAAAGGTGGTATCTAGGGTTTCTTTAAATCAAGCTATTCATCTGCCTGCTTTCTTTCCCAATCCTGAGAACAAAGGGGAAAGACTGTTGCATACCTTGGACATTCACAGACAACTTCAATACTACCTGGACAGAACCAAGACCAGTAGGAAGTCTGAACAACTTTTTGTAGCTTACGCCCCTGCAGTACAAGGGAAAGCCATTTCAAAACAGACTATTTCAAAATGGATTGGACATTGCATCAGATTTTGTTATTCCTTTCATGGGAAGACTGTTCCAGCCAATGTCAGACCACATTCCACCAGAGCTACAGCCACCTCTACAGCTTTTTTAAGAGGGGTGCCTACAAAGGACATTCTAGAAGCTGCTACATGGAGCTCCATGCATACATTCTCCAAACACTGCAATCTCCCTCTATACTCCAGATCCAGAGCAGGCTTTGCTTCGGCAGTCCTGCAGGGTTTGATTGCCACACCATCTGTTTCCTAGAGCATTCCTCCTCCCCCAGCTAAGCTATGGTATTCTACCCATATGTTATGACAGCAGTTGCATTCTTGAAGGACATAGTACAGTTTTGTACCTACCATAAATGTAGATGTCCGATAGATATGCAACTGCAGTCGGATTTTCCCTCCCTCCATACCCCTCTATGCCTAGGGTCCACTCCTATCCTTGTCTCTCTTAGCTGGGGATATCTGTTGTGGTGTATCTGTTTATTGCTTACTTATTTGTCTGGAATCCTGTTTTTGTCTTCCAAATTGATTACAGCCTTCCTTGGAGGGCACCTGGCATCTGGGGCAAGAGACACTGAAGAAAATGGCGTCGGCTGATGCTTATGTACTCCAGCCGCTCTGACGTCGGAGAGAAATGCGACATCAGCCGACGTTGGACCCAGACTTTGGAATCCGGCCGACCGAGGGCTGCCCGAGGCAGGACAACCCATATGTTATGACTGCAGTTGCATATCTATCGGACATCTACATTTATGGTAGGTACAAAACTGTACTTTTCATATGCTGAAATACCAGCAATTTCTCCTGTCTGTTTTAAAGCAAAAGCTAACTTCCATTTCCGCCTGTGCAGATAAGGAACTACATGACTTACTGCATGCCACTGAACAAGTTGGGAAGCATGGTTTACACTGTGGATTTGATGCCTTGGAGGCTTCTTGTAGGGCTGCTGCCTCTGGCACAGTAAATAGAAGGCATGCATGGTTAAAGGAACAAAATTTGCCAGATCAGGTAAAGGCTAAATTATTGGATGCTCCTGTTCAGCATAATGTTTTATTTGGATCTAAAGCTGAAGACGTGATTAAAAAGATGGAGGTCAAGGCAAAGTCCATGCAAAACGTTAAAGATTTCTTACAAGTACAGCCACCCAGATTTAGCAGGAATTGGCCTACAAAAAATTGGTCCTTTCCCAATTCTGACAGGCCTCAGAGGGGGAGATATAGACGCCCCCAAGGTAGGCCTTAAACGCAAGCCTCTTATAGACCAAGACAGTGGACTGCTTCCACCCCTAGGGGATGAAGAAGACAGGTGGCAAGCTCATAGAAAACAGACTCAGACCCCCTCTGTTGGGCTGCAGGAACTTCTTGCCTGGAAGCCCCTCTCGGAGGAAAACTTTCTCTTTTTCATCTAAATTGGACTCTTATAACCCAAGACAAGTGGGTTCTGGATGTGGTTTCAAGAGGTTACAAATTCCATTTTCATACCCCACCAAGGCCAAGCGGATGGCCAGATCTTCCAAAACATCAGTGGTCAGAGGCATTAAACCAGGTGGAAGCTCTCTTGGCTATGAAAGCCATAGAACTAGTTCCACTTTCAGAGATGGGACAAGGTTTTTACTCAATGCTCTTTCTAGTCCCCAGGAAGCAAAGTTCATGGAGACCCATTCTGGATCTGTCAGTCTTGAACACTTTTGTAGAGATACCAAAATTCAAGATGCTTACTCTACAGCAGCTACTACCAATGCTGACCAAAAATGCATGGATGGTAACTTTGGATTTAAAAGAAGCATATTTACACATTCCCATCAGACAGGAACGCAGAAAATACCTCAGGTTCAAGGCAGGATCGAGGCACTACCAATTCTCTGCGCTGCCCTTTGGATTGTCTACTGCGCCCAGGGTCTTTACCAAGTGCCTGGCTCCAGTAGTAGCTTATTGCAGATTCAAAGGAAATTCAAATTTACCCTTATCTGGACGACTGCCTTATTCAGGCAGACAGCAAGGATGTCTTACTCCAGCATCTACAGTTTGTTCAGAATCTTCTCAAGTTCCTGGGATTCACTGTAAACATAGTCAAATTTGACACTCGCACAACAGATAATTTTTCTGGGCGCTTCTCTAAACACAACAACCCAGATGGCATTTCTGACATACGAAAAACAGTTACAGCTGGCTTCAACTTTCAAAACCTTGGCAACTACAACTCTGCTATCTGCAAGGAGATTCCTGCAGGTTCTGGGTTACATGGCCTCCTGCATCCTTCTCGTACCATATGCAAGACTACATATGAGGAAAATACAGTGGTACCTAAAAAGTGTATGGTCTCAGCATTGTCACAGCCTAGACATACTGATCTCCGTCCTGCCTTGTCTTCAAAAGGAATTCAAGGAAAACCCTTCCGTCTGCCTCCTGCCACTCAGATTCTAACCACGGACGCCTCAGATTATGCATGGTGAGCCCATTTTCGGGGCAACTGTCTGCAGGGCCTTTGGACAGAGGATCAGAAGCACCTGCATATCAATTTAAAGGAAATGTTAGCCGTTCAGAAAGCTCTGTTGGCCTTCAGGGATCTTCTACAACCAGGACAACTACTGATGCGGACAGACAACACCACAGTTTGGTGGTACATAAACAAGCAAGGGGGATCTCATTCCTACCCCCTTTGCAGACTAGCCATGGATCTTTGGAACACAGCCCTAGCTTGCAATCTGGACCTTCAAGCACAGTTTCTACCAGGGAAGCAAAACTTCCTGGCAGACAGTCTGAGCAGAAACCTTTCGGATCCACACGAATGGATGTTGGACTCAGGAATATTCAAGATGATTACAGCAGTCTGGGGATGTCTTCACATAGACCTCTTTGCATCCCACCTCAATCAACTACAATTTTTTGCACCAGGACTTTCCACGATCAAGCTTGGAAAGTGGATGCTCTATCATTCAGTTGGAGAAACCTCTTGGGATATGCCTTTCCGCCTCTTCCTCTTCTTCCACGGGTATTACTAAAGATCAAGCAGGACAAGCCCAAGATGATAATCTTGCTGGCCCCAAATTGGCCTCGACAGTTTTGGTACCCAACACTGAGAAACCTTTGTCTAGAACCACCCTGGGTTTTACCACAGATTCCGAACCTTCTGTCCCAACACCAGGGCACTCCCATGTCAAAACTCTCAGCCAGGTGGCCTGGTTAATCCAGGATCTTTGATTCATTCTCTCCTACCCAAGCAGGTTATGGATGTCATTTTAGAAGCCAGACGTCCTAGCACTAGAAAATCTTATGCAGGAAAATGGAAAAGATTTTGTTCCTGGATGCAGGCTCAGGATTCTGATCCTCTTATTCCTAACATTCCTCAGATTTTACTTTACCTGTCAGACCTCTTACATAAGGGTCTCTCTTTCTCTTCCATAAAGATACACGCCTCTGCTATTTCTGTTCATTATAATACAGACCCTCCTATCTTTTCCCACCAGCTCGAGAGACAATTTCTCAGAGGAGCTAAGACCTTAAGGCCCCCTAGATCTCCCCCAATTCCTGCTTGGGATCTCAACTATGTTTTGGAAAAGCTCACCTTACCTCCTTTTGAGCCTGCTGCCTCATCTGACATTAAGATTGTATCTTGGGAAGACAGCCATCCTTTTAGCTCTGACCTCTGCCAGGAGTGTTTCAGAGTTACAAGCTCTTATGGCTGTGGAACCTTATATTATTTTTCATCAAGACAGGGTGTCTTTAAGGACTAATCCTACTTTCATGCCTAAGGTGGTTTCCAAAGTGGCTTTAAATCAAACTATTCACTTGCCAACTTTTTTCCCCACTCCTCAAAGTAAAGGGGAAAGGATCTTATATTCCTTAGATGTACACAGACAACTATGTTTTTACTTGGACAGAACCAAGGACATCAGGAAATCAGAGCAATTGTTTGTTTCTTATGCTTCAAGTTCCCAAGGTAAAGCCATTTCAAAACAGGCCATTTCTAAATGGATTGCTCATGGAATCAGATTTTGCTATTCACACCATGGAAAGCAAATCCCAGGGAGTATAAGGACTCACTCTACCAGAGCTGCTGCCACTTCAGCTGCCTTCCTCAGGGGAGTTCCTACCAAAGACATTGTGCAACTTGGAGTTCAGTGCATACTTTTTCCAAGCACTACAATCTACCTCTCTACTCTAAGTCAAGGGCAGGCTTTGCTTCTGCAGTCTTGCAGGGCCTTATAGCCGCCCCCTCTACTTTATGACCACCTCCCTTTCTTTCTGCTTTGGGATTCTACCCTACAGTCATGACTGCAACAGTGAAACACGATGAACATAGTACAGTTGTGTACACTTACCATAAATGTAGATGTTCGAGTGTCTTCACTGTTGCAGTCTGGGTTTCCCTCCCTCCTGTCCCGTCTTATTTTTTCTTTTGTGTGGTTCCTTTTTTCACCCTACTTCTGAGGTGTATTTGCAAAGGGTATGGGACCTTATTCATTTTGGAACTTCTGACATCTGGGGCAAGAAAAACTGGAGAACATGGCGTCAGCTGTCAGCTTTGTACTCCTGGCGCTCTGACGTCAGGGAGCATGGCTGAACAGCCGACGCCGGACCCAGACTTTAGGATTCTGGCCAACCGAGGACTGCCTGCCGGCAGGGGAGAACCCTACAGTCATGACTGCAACAGTGAAGACACTCAAACATCTACATTTATGGTAAGTGTACACAACTGTACTTTATAGATGAAGAACATAGTACATTCAGTAGATAACTAGCATCTGCTCCATCCACGAAGTCATAGCAGATATTAATAATTGTTACAAGAAGAAGTTGCTGCCATATAGATAGGCATGGAAGTATCAGAGCTTGCAGTAATCAAAGGTAGTTTGTAGGGTGGAGGAGAGGTAGAGGGTAGATGGAGTGGGAGAAGTTAGAGGGGAAAGTTACAAGGGCATAGCCAGCATGTTTTTAGGTGTGTTTTAAGTAAAGCTTTGAAGTGGGTGCATGATGGTACAGAGGTTATTGTGGGGGGAGGGTGTTCCATAATTTGGCTATAGTGCTAGAGAATAGTGCTTCTCCAGCAGTGTTATTGTCTCTAGTAACCTGTAGTTATTTTTTAAACTTGGCCGGTGTGCACACCTGCAAGGGCCGCCCTCAGGCAACTATAGCTTTGTCTATTGCCACTGGGTGGCATAACTTAACAATATACTTGCAGTCTCTTGTCCCAAATAGATCTGCCTCCACACTGAATACTTGTAAAGTAAGGCAAGTACCATTTACTTGGTGTATTTTGTCCCCCAGATAGATTTACCTTCCTTTGTATTACTTGCACACCAAGGCCTTAAAGTAGTATTTCTGCAACTAACTGCTTACTATTTCCTGCTTCTACCTCTTCCTTGCTTACACTTACATTACACCTCCAAGGCTTCCACTTCTTATGCTGATTGCTTTTCTTTGCAGACTTCTGTGAAGGAGGTGGGCCAGATCTCTACCTGCTTTTTCTGGTTATGCCTTCCCCTAATTTGCATCTCCCTCCTCTAATTCCATCCTCCCCCATGCACATTAACTAGTCTATATTAGTGGGTCTCCTTGAGCAGCACCATTTTGAAAGTTATCTTTTGGCCTGCTTGTGGTGAGGAAGCTTCCCCAGACCCTTTTCAGTGTGACTGCATCAGTATAAGTAAATTATACTAGTACAATACAGCCAGACAGACACATTTGGTGTAAACAGAAACAAGTGGAAATATACATTTGGTGTACAAAGAAAAGAAACAAGTAAGCCCAGGGATATAACTGGAGTTAGTGTTAGCCCCGCTGCGCTTGGGCTCACTCCGCTCCTTATTCCAACCGCCCCCACTAGTGCTACATTTCAACTGAACTTAGCCACTCCCCTCATGCTAACCACCAATCACTGAATATGCCTTACCCCTGGTACCTATTTCCTTTTCTTCCACTATTCCACATCCTGTAAAGCACAGTCTTCCATCTATAACTACCTTACAGTCACAAACAACACCTCTGATTATCCACCACACCCACACCCCATCCCAAGCAGATCTCTCACTCATGACCAAACCCAACCAAACCATGCCCAAACTACCCAAACCCGCATACATACACCTCTTACTATTGCTCCTAGGTGTATCCACCCTCCCACTGCTAACTTCTATCACCAACCACCAAAACAACTTAATTTTATCCACATACCAAGAAAAACTATATCCATTAACATTATCACAACACACCCTTTTACTCAACTAGTCCGATATCACTAACAAACCTTCTTTACTCACCACTATGCACACAGATTACAGCAATCACACTACCAGTCCCAAACTATAAAGAACTTTAAGACCCTAAACAAACTACTCAAACTCTATTTTTACCTCAGAACCCAACTCATTAGCTGCGGTGGTATACACCCAGGCCCACAAAATCTAGGAGCCCCAACCCTCAACCTGAATGATACCCTACTCCATCGAGACAAATCCACGCTCCTCATTTTAAATTTAAATGTTAGAAGTATACTAAAAGTACGCGACCTTCATGCACTACTCTCCTTTTATCAACCTGAGATAGTCATACTAACAGAGACTTTGCTTAAACCAGGCAGCCACAACAATGAAATCACTTCACCAGGTTACAATATAATTCGTAGTGATAGAATAGGTCAAAAGGGGTGGGGGGTTGCTATAGTGTATGTCTCACCTCACCCTTGAGAAAGTAGACATATAACCCCAGACCTTGATAAAGTTGAACTCACTCTAACAGAACTAAAACTTAATGACAGTAAACACATCAACAGCATAGGATGCTACATCCCTCCAGGCAACAATATCCCCATTACAGAAAAACTCCTAGAATGGATATCTAACTCCCTCCCCCAGGAAAGCATAGTATTAGGAGACCTTAATACTGACTGGCAAAACTGTTCCCATAACCCACTCTACCATATTAACCTACATCACTTACCCCACAAGAACAGACAAGAGAACCAAACACCAATCCACTCTAGATTGGATACTCTTATCCCACCCATCACTGATATCCCTAGCAGGGTGTCTACCAGACACTGAGTGACTACCAAGCCCAATTCTTACTCAGATCAAAATCACCACAACTGAACCAAATATCTACGCACGTAATTAGAAACAAAAAACACTTTAACCGCTCCAACTTTATAAACGACCTAAAAATTTGCAACTGGACCCCCCTAAAAAACCTACCTCTTGATGAAGCTGTACTATATTTCAATACTACCTTCTTAAACACCCTTAACCATCACGCCCCCACCAGAACAACAAGAATTAAAACTAAATATGCCCCCTGGTTAATCCCAGACACAAAATCCCTCCTCAAAAAAAAAGAAACAAGGCCTGGACCAACTACCTCAACAGTAAATCCCAATAGAACAAACAAATATATGTTGAACTACGTAAAAAAACTCACCAAAACAGACAAAACATCTTACTACCAAAAGTTGCAGGATAAACACAGGAACAACCCACAAAGATTCTGGGCAGCAATTAACTCTATTCTACAACCAGGCAAAACTACCCAAACCCCAAAAAGAGATAACCAAGAAGACATCCCCACTCAATTTAATAAATACTTTACAGAAACCATCCAGACCCTTGCAAACAAACAACCCTATGACAACATCCCCACCCCTGCAAATCCACTACTCCCACCCCAAGTTTAGCTTCCACCCAGAATCAATCAAATCCATTGAAAAACTACTCCGCAAACTCAGACCACCATCTCTAGCTGCAGATAAATTACCCGCTGAATGCCTCCACCTGGCTGCAGAAGCCATATCATATCCTGTCTCCATCTTAATTAACAGATCCATCTCAGAGTGTATAGTACCCAAGCTATGGAAAATATCGCATATTATCACTCTACATAAAGGGGGACCTCCCTGGAACTCGGTAACTACCACCCTATAGCCATACTATCCCCTTTATCTAAAATTTTAGAGAGGATAATACACAAGCAACTAATGAAATATCTCCTAGAAAATACTCTAATAACAACACAACATGGCTTTAGACCCTTCCATAGCACCTCCACCGCACTAACAGAATTCACCAGCATTGTCAATACTCACAGAAACAACGGACTCCTTGCATCTGCCACCTTCCTTGACTTGTCCAAAGCATTATATATGGTTAGCCACAATAAACTCCTTTCACTAGCAACTCTAAACCTTACCACCCCTGCCATCTCCTGGTTCAAAAACTACCTAAAGGGAAGGAAACAAGCTGTTATGTGGCAAAACCAACTCTCCTCCTCCCTACCAGTCTCTCTAGGAGTACCCCAGGGCTCCATCTTGGAGCCACTTCTTTTTACCCTCTTCACCAATCAGCTCCCAGACAGTATTCCTAAAGCCTCAATAGTGCAATATGCAGATGATACCACCATAATATGCGCAGCCAAAATCAATTGACATCCTTCACTCCCTAACACAAGAATGCTTTTCCCTAGCAGAAACTTGGATTACAAACCAAAGGCTCATTCTGAACCCAAGTAAAACAAAGTTAGTACTCTTTAGCTCCCACAGAGCCACACATCCCACTGTTTATTTCTTCATCTCCTCCTTTAACAAGACCACAATCACCACCACAAATCATACCAAACTATTAGGAGTTGAAATAATTACCTTATATTTAACCTACATATTTCTATAACCATAAAAAAGTACATAAAAAACTTGGCCTACAGTATCGCAATCAAAAATTCCTCACGGACCACTCCAAAACTATAATAGCGAGGACTCTCCTACTATCCACCCTACTTTGCCTCCACCATGCTTACAATTCTCCGCAAATCTGACCTAAACAAACTTGATATATTTTATAAGGCACCCAAATTCGCTACAACCTCTCCCATCAGAACACATCACTGTGAATGCCTAAAAAAACTCAATTAGCTAGAACTACCACTACTACTACAACTCAATCAACTATCACTAGTTAACAAAGTAATACGTAACTCTGAAAGCACCCCAGCCCTACAAAATCTTTTGCAACCCTATACAACTGCCAGGCCCTTGAGGTCTAGCACGCAAAACCTCCTCAATGTAACCAGATATAACAATGAAGCTGGTAAGTCTGTCTACAGCCACTGTATAGCAAAAACCTGGAACTCCCTTTCTGCCCACATAACTGATAACAAATCCCCATCACAGCTCAAGAAACTTGTTAAAACTCACTTTTTGAATAATCGACTCCCCCCTGGCTAATGTCTCATTAGAACACTTCACCTAACTTAAGTAACTGCTAAGCCAACCAATCGATAGTACTGTACCCACTTAGTACTGTTAATCTACTGCTCATTCCATCTCTCCAAGAGTTAGGGAAAACTACCCCAGCAATGTTGAGCTCTCCATAAGCATCTAAAACCAGGAGAAGACTTATTGTAAATCAATTTGTTATCCTTCTCAACTAAATCCAGGCGAAGGCATATACTGAATCAGTTTATCCTTCTCAACTATAGCGAGCATCATCTGCTCTCTCGGAGCCTTATTCTATGTCTCTGCTTTTACTCTGATAGTCAATCTATCACAGGAGTCATAAACTTAGGAATATCTTCTAAAATGTAATATTATATTGAAGAGAACGAATGTATCCTATCTGTTAATATGTATGTCAAAGTCTCTTCTATGGAAATTGTATGTCAAAAGTCTATCCTTAAAATTATGTTTTGTTTAAAAAAAAAAAAAAAAAAAATTGTTCTCTGAGTTTTTCTCCCCGGGCCCCCACTGAAAATGGACTTGTAATCCAGTTGGACTCTCCCAGTCAACAAATGTAAAATAAATAAATTAACATACCAGTCAAATTTAAGGCTTTTCCCACCTCTCTGCAAAACACTGCTGTAATGGCTTTGGCAAACAAATGAAAATGATTGATGGGTGTTGGTTCAGGGCTCCCATCCATATCTCTCAACAGTACAGATTTTTGCAGAAAGTCCAGATTTTTTGTCTGTTTTTCATAAAATTTCAGTTTTCTGTCAAATCACTGAACACTGAAGTCCGAAAATTGACAGGCATTTGATTTTCAGACTTCATATCCTTAAGAAAATTCACTCTAATGCAAAACCTGTTTATCAACTTTCTAAGTTTGCAAGTGCAATATTTATAAATTGTCCCAATTTTTGGGCCTTTGTCTCCTATTATTTATGGCCTTGTCCATATTTCTTGTTCTATGATGTTGAGAGGTATGCTGTCATCCTTTCGTACTGGAGCCAGTCCACTGCACTTGCACAAGTGTCACCCTCAGCAGGGCAGCAAGCAGGTATCAGTGCAGATTTGCTTTATAGTTCTTTTACACCACACACACACACACAATGATGCACGGTTAATGTGGATAAATCTGTTTGTTCAAAGTCACCAAACTTTTCTCCAACCCCAGTTTTATGACACCTGCTACCAATCTACTTGACAGTCTGCAGATGTAAATCTTGTTGTCCATGTTATTTCTTTTCCTTTGTTTCATTTCTCTTACTTGTAATGGTGCTTTTACTCATTTTTTTCTCCTGCCTCCCATATCTACCCTAATTATTACTACTAACAAATACTTTTTCTAACTCTTTCTTCCCCTCCTCTCCGCCTCTTTATCCACTATTTGACCTTTTCCACTCTGACATTTGCTTTGAGTAATAATGAACAGTCACCCTTAGTGTCAGCACATTTCAGTGCTACATAATATTGTATTTAGTCTAATAGGTTCATAGGTAGGTACTAGGCTATCGGCCCAAGGGCCTAAGTAAGCCTAGGCAACAAGGTTCCCTGGCTTATGCCACTCAGTTATTTTCCTGTGCCACTGTCGAGCAGAGCCACAAAAGTGATTCCCGGGGTATATTTCATATTTCCCATCCACTCAAAGATTTTTCTTGAAGAGTGCTAATGAGGAACTTTGCTTGACATAGATGGGTAGCTTGTTCCAGAGTATGGGAAGTCTCTGGGACTGGAATCTATCCCTCCAGTATGTTCTGTTTGTTGTGGTGACAAGGTTTAGGTCCCTAGCATGTAGCTCGGAGGGATTGGGATTTCTTTAGGTGTAGCATGTCCAACAGCTCTGGGTTTGACATAGCTTTATATGTTAGGCAGAAATCACCTCGGATTAGGCGATATGCTATGGAGTAAAGCTGGAGTTTTTTGAGATGGTCAGTGTTAGGGCATCTCTTTGAGATCAGTAATCCTTTTTGTGAGGTACTTCTGTGGCTTTTCCAGCTGCTGCAGATGTCTTGTGAGGTACATACCAAAAGGGGCGTTGTACTCTATAATGGGTCTAATGAGTGTCGAGTAGAGGGGAACAATGACCTCTTTTTTTCCTGGATGAGAACCCTTTTGTGATGAGGTGTGCCACGTAGAAGGACTTCCTGACTACTGTGGCGATGTGATTATCAAAGGAGAGACTACTGTCCACCTGAGTCCCAAGGTCTCTTATCACACATTCGGTGTTAAGTAGACTGCTGCCTATGTGGTAGTTCATGGGCACAGAGTTTTTACCAAAGGGGATGATGCATGTTTTAGCATTGAGCTTGACCCTTCAGTAGGATGTCCACATCATTTGGGGACTCTACTATGGCTCCTAGTTTGTAGTCATCTGCGAATTTCATTAGCCAGAGGCCTTCTGTGTTAGGCTGTACTTCAGAGAAGTAAATACCACACAGGAGAGGTCCCAGGACTGAACCCTGTGGTACTCCACTTGTCACTGGTTTGAAGTCAGATTTGGAGTCTGCAACGTTTACAGTGTGGGTTCTGTCAGTGAGCCAGCTGGCAACCCATCTTGTTGACGTAGGGATTTATACCTAGTTTAGCTGTAATTCCAGAATGGGGGATGGTGTCGGAAGCTTTGGCGAGGTCAAGATAGGCTGTGTGAACCACCTTACCCTCATCTACAGCTTTGATGACTGCCTCAAAGAAATCAATTAGGTTCAGGAGGCATGATCTGCCTTTCAGAAACCCGAACTGGGTTGGGGGTCCAGAGTTTGGAGGTTACCAATGTCTTTGAGTTCCATGATGATATGTTCCATGGCTTTGCAGACCAGGTTCGTTAGGCTAATAGGGCGATAGTTCCCGGGATCAGTGGTGGCTCCCCCTTTGTGGAGTGGGATAACTGTTGCTGTGTGCCATTCATTGGGCACAAAGCTTCATGTGAGGCTATGATTGAACGTGGTGCTTAGGTGGAGAGCCAGTTCGTTCTGAAGTTCGTGTAAAACGCAGCCTGTGATGTTGTCCATTCCCATGGATGCTGTGTTTTTATCTTTAGAGAGGTGCAGCTTTTACCTGTGCAGTTGTGATTACAGGGAGTCTGCATTCTTCCTGTATAGATATGGGCGCTTTAGGGGGTGAGAGGGGGGTAAAGTTAGCACTGAACCTATCTGCCAGGATGTTGGCAATATCAGTTGGTACTGTAATTTTCGTGCCGTTGTGCTGTAACTCAGAGCAGATCTGGGTGTTGCCATTGAGATTCTTGACATAGCTATAGAATGCTTAGTGGTTGTCATAATCAGTGGCAATTTTGTTTTCGTAGCTAGCTTGGAGGCTCTTATAAGGGATTTCAGCTTCTTACTGAAGCTGACCAGGGAGCTCCACTACTCATGGGATTTTACTCTTTTGCAACAGTTTCTTCCTTCTGTTGTACAGTTTGTTTATGGCAGGGGACCACCAGATTGACTTCCTTTTTTTTGGAGGATAGCACAATCCATGCACTCGTGTAAGTGCTTATAGAGTGCATTTGTGTAGGATTCAGCACTCATAACTGTATTATCTGCATGGGTGTCATGAAGTTCACCACTTCTGTCTTAAGCATGAAGTTGGCTTTGGAGAAATTCTTTTACCCTGGTTTCCTTAATGGGGTGTGGGGGCGGGTTGTAGACATCTAGGGTGATTTGCTTATGGTTGGATCTGACCAATGAGGAGTTGACTTCAGGTGTGGAACATCGGTCACTCATGTTGGTAATGCCTAGGTCTAGGATATTGTACCCTTGGTGGGGGTGTGGATAAGTTGATCTAGGGCATTGGAATTTATGAATTCCAGAAAGTGTTGAGCAAAGGAGTTGGTACACGAGTAGTTTTCCCAGTTAATGGTGGGGTAGTTGAAATCGCCCATTATTAGGGTGTTTGAACCCTAATATTTTCCAGTATATCAAGAAAAGAGGAGTGGGAATCCTGGAGCATGGTGGGGGATCTGTAGCAAGCTACAATTTGGATTGCAGTTTTGCCCAGAGTTAGTTGCACTTGGATAACCTTGGATGCATTATGCTGAGCAACTAGCCTGGAGGTGTGGATATCCTTAATGAGTATGGACACATCTCTGCCTTTGGTTTTCCGGTCCAGGTTACTTGGCTGAAAAGTGTGGTATGAGTTGTAGCCTGGTAGTGCAGGAGTTCTCTCTGGAGCCTTGAACCAGGTCTCTGTCACTGCACAGATATCAATGTTCTCCATTTTAAGGAGTGCCTCGAGTGAGTGCATTTTGAGAATGACTTCTAGCATTGAGTAGCATTGCCCTCAGTTTTTGCTTGCCTGTTCCTGTTACGGTGGTGAATTTGTCATTTGAACCTAGTCTAAAAAAGGCACTATAGGGGTGGCAAGAGCCTTAGCCAGTATCCAGAATCCCAGGGGCGACCGGTGCAGGCCATCTCTGGCAAAGCATTGTGGTCTGTCGACCATGTCGTCCCAGGCAGACAGATTCTGGATCCCCTTAGAATGACACCAGAAGCTTACCCAATAAATAAATTGTTGAAGTCTATCATTTTGTCCTTGTACTGCGGTGGCATTCTGGACGATGGCAGAATGCTACTCAGAGCTAGGGTCATACCTGCCTGGGCTACAAGATCGAGAGCTCCTCCATGTCTCTTTTCATGTAGTCCAGGGAGGTATGTCTCAGGTCATTCACACCAACATGGACAATGACGGAGTCATATTTGTACTTGTGGAGTGACCTGAGTGCGTGAGTTATGTGGCAGATCCTGGCACCCGACAGGCAAGCTGACAGTAACCTTCTCCTTGTTTAGCATGGTGAGTGGGACATCAGTGTGCCTGACTATATGTTTGCCCATAATATTTGAATAAGTAAGTGGAATTTTCATGACAGCATCAAGGAAACATTTTCCTTCCTTCTGTGTTTTTTTTTCTTACGTTTTGGATTTTTCTTGGCATATTGATTTTCTTAGTATATTTTATTTTTTAATTATTTTCCATTTGTTTACCAGGTTAGTCCGACTGGTCACAAGGTGACCGTTTTCAGCGGAGGCTCTGGGAGAAATGCCCCAGATACATAGTAAACAATTATAAAAAATAATAAAAATAAATGATACAAACATGGCTATTTTGTATAAAGAGCATAGAAAATATAAAAGGAGTAAAATCAAGAGTTTTGCAAATGATGCAGCATATGGTTAGAATATTGAGAAACAAACAAGATAATATACAACAAATAAACAATTGCTTGAACATAAATTCATAAAGAAGTTTCCATAGACAGGGTCATAAACTAGAAATCATAACTATATTGATATGATTTGTATTGCATTTATATTGTTTTAATGGTATATGTGTAATATTGTACGTGTCATATGTGCACAAATATTTGCATTACTCTATGTATTTGCAGTATATTGACAAAGTACTGGGTCACATCAGAGGCTTGGGAGGTCATTGTTAAGAAACTGAGAACTGTTTTAAAGCTTGGCATTGAATACCATAAGGTTAGGTTATGCTATAAGAGAATAACTATGTAAAGATAATCATGTCAGCAGCCAGAATGCATTATAAACTGAATGTTTTACTATGCACATTAAGAAATGGATAGATTGGCCCAAACTCTGGACTGATGTGTGTGCTTTATTTTTTATTTTTATTTTTTTATTCCCGGGGAAATGCTATTCAGTAGTGAAGACACATCTATAAGGGAACAGTTTTATTGGCACACCAGGCAGTGATTTTTTTTTATTTCTATTGTCATGCAAAACTGATTAAATAGTTGAATTTACTCAAGCTGGAAATGTGAGACTGTAGCCCGCTGAAGGAGGGGAGATGGGAGGAGTAACTTGGCCAGGAATTGAAACTTGCAAAACTGCTCCTTGTGACAAGTCTTTTTTATCTCAATAATTTGTTGACACTTTTGCAAGTTTCTTTCAGAGAATGTGTAGTACATCAATAGGAACAACATTTGTAAAACTCTGCACATACCAGTCAATGACACATGAGCTGCACTCTCAAACTTGGCATTTTTTAAAGGTGGCCCATTCTACGTGAATGGAAGTCTAGTCTGACAACAAATGGTAGGGCTCTTTGTTCTCACAGTCTGTGCATTGAGACAGATTTAGCTTTCCAAAGGAATCACAATGTCTGCCCCCATGAGGTCAGACAAGACTAAAAAGAAAAACCGGTGCAAGCAAGCAAAATCTGAGGGTAATGCTACTCAGTGCTAGAAGTCTAAACCTCAAAATGCACTCACTCGAGGCACTCCTTAAAATGGAGAACATCGACATCTGTGCAGTGACAGAGACCTGGTTCAAGGCTCCAGAGAGTACCCCTGCATTACCAGGCTATAATTCGTACCACACCTTTTGGCCACCTAACTTGGACCGAAGCACTAAAGGCGGAGGTGTGTCCATATTCATTAAGGATATCAACACCTCCAGGCTAGTTGCTCAGCATAATGCATCTGAGATTATCCAAGTGCAACTAACTCTGGGCAAGACTGCAGTGCAAATTGTAGCTTGCTACAGATCCCCCACCATGCCCCAGGATTCCCACTCCTCATTTCTTGATACACTGGAAAATATTAGGGTACAACCTAACACCCTAATAATGGGCGATTTCAACTACCCCAACATTAACTGGGAAAACTACTCGTGTTCCAACTCTTGTGCTCAACATTTTCTGGAATTCATAAATTCCAATGCCTTGGATCAACTTATCCACACCCCCACCAGGGGCAGCAGTATCCTAGACCTGGTAATTACCAACATGGGCAACCGGTGTTCCACACCAGAGGTCAATTCCTCGGTCAAATCCGACCACAAGCAAATCACCCTAGACATCCACATCCCAGCCCCCCCCCCCCCCAATTAGGGAAACCACCGTAAAAATGTCAACAAAGCCAACTTCACGCTTAAGACAAAAGTGGCAAACTTCACGACACCCATGCTGACGGACAATAGAGATACGACTGCTGAATCCTGTACAATTGCACTTTATAAGCACTTACATGAGTGCATGGATCGTGCAATCCCTAACAGAACCAAGATGCTATCCTCCAAAAAAAGGAAGCCAATCTGGTGGTCCCCTGCCATAAACAAACTCTACAACAGAAGAAAGAAACTGTTGCAAAAAAAAGAGTAAAATCCCATGATTGGAGGAACTCCGTGGTCAGCCTCAGTAAGAAGCTGAGATCCCTCATAAAATCCTCCAGAGCTATTTACAAAAACAAAATCGCCACTGATTCTAAAGACACCCACAAAGCATTCTATAGCTATGTCAAGAATCTCAATGGCAACACTCAGATCTGCTCTGGGTTACAGCACAGTGGCACTAAATATACAAAACCAACTGATTTTGCCAACATACTGGCAGATGGGTTCAGTGCTAACTTTATCCCTCCTTCATCCCCTAAAGGGCCCATCTCTATACCAGAAGAATGCAAAGTACCTGTAATCACGGCTGCACGGGTAAAAAACACACTCTCCAAAGCCAAGAACACAGCATCCATGGGACCTGACAACATCCCAGGTTGCATTCTACATGAACTACAGAATGAACTGGCACCCCACCTAAGTACCATGTTCAATCATAGCCTTACCTCAGGCTTTGTGCCAACTGAATGACGCACAGCAACGGTTATCTCACTCCACAAAGGGGGAGCCACCACGGACCCCGGGAGCTACCGCCCCATTAGCCTGACGACGAGCCTGGTCTGCAAGGCTATGGCGCGTGTTATCATGGAACTTATAAACAATGACATTGGTAGTCTCCAAACTCTGGACTCTCCCCAGTTCAGGTTTGTAAAAGGCAGATCACGTCTCCTAAACCAGATAGACTTCTTTGAAGCGGTCACCAAAGCTTTAGATGAGGGTAAGGTGGTACACAACCTATCTAGATCTCGCCAAGGCTTTCAACACCATCTCCCACTCCGGAATTATAGACAACTCACTAAACTAGGTATAAATCCCTATGTCACAAGATGAGTTGCCAACTGGCTCACTGACCGAACGCACACTGTGAAAGTAGCAGACTCTAAATCCAACTTCAGACCAGTGACAAGTGGAATACCACAGGGTTCAGTCCTAGGTCCTCTCCCGTTTGGTATCTACTTCTCTGAAGTACAGGCTAACACAGAAGGTCTTTGGCTAACAAAGTTCGCAGATGACTGCAAACTTGGAGCCGTAATCAAATCTCCTAACTATGTGGATATCCTACAAAAGGGCCTCACTGAGACAGATGTCTGGTGTCAAAGCCATGGCTTCGAGCTCAATGCCAAAAAGTGCATTGTCATCCCTTTTGGTAAAAACTCTATACCCATGAACTACCACATAGGCGATAGTCTACTTAACACTGAAAGTGTGGTAAGAGACCTTGGGACACAGGTGGACAGTAGTCTTTCCTTTGGTAATCACTTTGCCACAGTAGTCAAGAAAGCCTTCTATGTGGCACACCACATCACAAAAGGTTTCTCATCCAGGAAAAAAGAGGTCATTGTTCCCGTCTACTCATTACACATTAGACCCATTATAGAGTACAACACTCCTTTTGGTATGTACCTCACAAGACATCTACAACATCTGGAAAGGCCACAGAAATACCTCACAAAGAGGATTACCGGCCTCAAACAGATGCCCTATGCAGACTGTCTCAAAAAACTCCAGCTTTACTCTGTCACATATTGCCTACTCAAAGGCGATCTCTGCCTAACATACAAAGCTATGTCAAATCCAGAGCTGTTGGACATGCTCCACGTAAAGAAATTGCAATCCCTCCGAGCTACACGCTCTAGGGACCTAAACCTTGTCACCACAATAAACAGAACATGCTGGAGGGATAGATTCCTGTCTCAGAGACTTCCCATACTCTGGAACAAACTACCTATCTATATCAAACAAACCTCATTAGCACTCTTCAAAAAAAATCTTGATGATTGGATGGGAGATAGGAAATTCACCCCGGGGATCACTTCTGTGGCTCTGCTTGACAGGGGCACAGGAAAATAGTTTTCTTGGGTGGCAAAAGCCAAGGTACTGTTTGGCTAGACTTTTATATAGGCCCTAGGGCCAAAAGCCTAGTAACTTACCTATGAATGAGTACTTATTTTGCTGCAGGCAGCTTTAGGAGGTACAGTAAATCATGGCAAGGTAAAAATAGATCTTTTTTTTTATCATTTGCCCGTAGTGGTCCCTTAATTTAAAGAGCACGCAATATGTTCCAAATCTGGCCATGAGAAAGCAACCAAGACCTTTACTAGTAAAGATGCGAACTGACCAGCAGAAAGAGTTGATCCTGACAAAACTGTGGAAAAAGGATAAATTATTAGGTTTGTGGAAAATTTGCCTCACTTCATGTAATTTAATGTTTGGAAGGGTTCTGTGTAAGGGGAAGAAGGAAAAAGGTAAAGTAAAACAGTTTCTATTAACAGTTTCTGTTAAACTTTTCACAATGTAAATTGCAAACTTTATGGTAAAGTATTTTTAGTAATTACATGTGATCGTTACTAAAGTAAGCATATACCGTTTTTTCTTCCTCTTTTTCTTTTTAAGTATTGTGACGTAGACATTGCAGTGTGAAAAAGATGAGGAAAGCTAGACAAAAGCATGTTAAAGTTAATAGGCTGTAATTTGGGGCTGTTGAGGTGGGGAATGAGGTATAAAAGTACACAGATCATAGTGTGATTTTTCTTACTTTTACATTTATGAATATCTAGAGTTAAGACCCTTGGCTTACTTAATAATTCTTAAGTGAAAACAAGTAAATAAGAAAACACCAAATATAATGAAAAGTTTTTCCCTTTAACAATAAATGTTTAAGCTTCTCTTTCAGACTGCAGTGGAGGACTACATTTTTCTTTTTTCCTCATGCATTTCTATGGAGACAAGCTGATAAAAGGGCGATGACTTTAAGGCTGAAAGTTAATAACTTCTGAAAGCAAGCAAGTTTTCATGTAGGGGGATGAAGATAAAAAGGACAGACACGAATTAGTGTAGGTAGCACAGGCAATAACGTACATCTTTGCATGGATAACCTCAATTTCAGGTTGATTAGGGCTTGTGTTAGCTGTCTGGCACAAATGCTACTATTAAGAGGGTTAAACTTCATTATTTGTAGACATGTAAGTTGTGTGTTTGTATCAAGTTTATAGGATGTTCTTTGTGTTTCACTGGTGCAGTCATTACATTTGGGTAATCTGCTGGCAGGTTGCCCTCAGTCGGCCTGATTAGCAAAGTCTTGGGTCCTGCATCAGTTGCTGTCGCTTCTTCCATGACGTCCGGTCATCAGGGGTATAAAACATGCAGCCGACGCCATTAAGTTAGTCTTTCTTGCTGCGCAGTGCCCGAAGCAGAAGCAGTTTGCAAGTGTCGATCGGCCGACCTCTGAAATATTCATTTTCAAGTTTCAGAATCGAAGTCTTCAACTAAAAGCTAAGTACCCCATTGGGGAAACTTTTTTTGCTCCTTACCGATGTCAGTAAAAGTTAATTGCATTACTTGTGGGAAGCAAATACCTCATAAGGATTTTCATTTGTACTGTATTCCTTGCCTAGGCCCTGATCATAATGTACCTTGTCAGTTTTGTGCTACATTTAATCAACACATTATTAAACGTCGGCACATTTTTGCTGCTAAATATTTTGTCCCACGATTTAACTATCCAGAAATGACGCCGGTTAGCAACCTGACTACCGAAATACCTAAAAAAAAAAAACAAAGAAGAAGACAGAGACAGGCTGCTGAGGTCCAAAACTGACGACGACGCTTCTCCTAAGCCAGTCGCTAGTTCGTCGGTACTCAGTGAGGTGCTTTCGCAGCCCCTGATGCCCGCTACTTTTGATTCTCAGGCCTCTACTGAGACCCATTCTGAGTCAGGTATGCCACAAGATGCTTTAAGTATTGAACCCGCAAATGTCTTTACCTTAGATGGGTCTGGAGCCGCTGTGCAGGCACCGGCTTCTGAGGGTGTTTTCAGGCCTAAAGATTTGTATATTAAACCAATGCCATCTTCAAAACTAAGGCCAAAATCTACTTCTGTGTCTAAAGAAACGACGCTTGGGCCACGTGTGCAGGCCCCTATGCCTAAAAAACAAATGATCAAAATGGCTGAAGATTTAATTACCTTGATCAGGGTTAGTCAACCCCCTCCTGCCAAGAGGCCTAGGCAAGACATAGATTATGAATCTTCTGATCAGGATTCTACTTCTTCTGATTCCTCTTCGGAACAGTATTTATCTATACGTACTTATGAGGACTCTGATGCAGAAGATTCCATTCCTTCTGCCTCTACCCTTGAGGATTTCTCTTTTGGTGAAACTTTACATACCTTAAGGGAGCATTTCCACTGGGAAAGTCAGGATTTCTCTGAATCTAGAGAGAGACTTAGGGATTTTCTTCTTCTTCCTCATCATAGGCTATACCTCCTGTTCTAGGCGTTGTTGATGTTTTTTCAGAATCTAGTAGGACTCCTGATTCTCTGCCTGTGACCCCTTGTAAACCAGACAGATACTACAGGGTTTCTGACTTCCACAAATTCCTTTTCAAAAATCCTATTGCAGATCCTGAAACCATTTCTCAGGGTCCCAAGGGCGTTAAGGCTTCTACTGCTAAAAATCCTACCCCTTCTGATAGAGATTCTAGGGCGCTGGATAAATGGGGTAAGAAGGTTTACACTTCTGCAACCTTGGCAATCAGGGCTTTAAACTGTCAGTCATATGCTTAAATATCAACAGCATATCATGGGACTGCTTAAACAGAAAATGATAATTTCTGACTGTGTGGGAAAATAGATTTACAGGATTTATTGCATTCAGCTGAACAAGTTGGAAAACATACTTCGCAATGTGGTTTTGATTCTTTGGAGGCCTCTTGCAGGGTTGCTGTAACTGGGTATGTGCTAAGAAGGCATGCTTTGCTCAAAAAGCAAACTTTGCCTGATCATGTTAAAGCGAAATTGTTGGCTGCTCCTTTACAACAGGACAGTCTCTTTGGTAATAAGGCTGAAGAAGTTTTAAAAAAGATGGTAGATGAAGCTAAATCTATGCAAACTGTGAAAGATTTCTTACAAGTGCAACCTCCAAGATTTAGTAGGCACTGGCCTCCTAAGAACTGGTCCTTTCCAGTTCCTTCAAGAGCCACTCAAGTCAAACCCAGACAGTCCAAAGGTTCCAGGTGTCAGTCCCAAGGGACTTTTAGAACAAAACAATGGGGTGCCTCCACCTCAAAATCTAGAAAGAAGGAACCTCCCTATGGTAAACAGTCTCAGTGACTTCCTTCTACACTCATCAAGCACTTACCTTTTAGCCGCCCCTTTGGAGGGAAAACTGGCACTTCATGCAAGAAACTGGCAACTTATAACCCAGGGCAAGTGGGTTTTAAATATAGTGTCCCAGGGATACAGATCCAAATGGATGGCCAGACCTGCCCCCAAATCAGTGGGCAGAGGCCCAGAAACAAGTACTGTCCCTCATGAACATGGGGGCTATTCAACCAGTACCAGAAGAGGAAAAGGGACAAGGTTTCTATTCAAGGCTTTTCCTAGTACCCAGAAAAGATAAATCATGGCGTCCAATTCTGGACTTATCTACACTAAACACATTTCTGGACATTCCAAAATTCAAGATGCTGTCTCCTCAACAGTTACTTCCTATGCTAGGCAAAGATGCCTGGTTGTTAACTCTAGACTTAAGAGGCTTACCTGCATATCCCAATCAGGGAATCTTACAGAAGATACCTCCGCTTCAAAGCAAGCTACTTGCATTACCAGTTCTCTGCACTGCCCTTTGGCTTATATACTGCGCCCAGGGTCTTCACAAAGTGCCTGGCTCCAGTAATTGCATTTTGCAGGCAAAGAAATATTCAAATATATCCATACCTGAACGATTGTCTAATTCAGGCAGAAAACAAGGACATTCTTCTACAGCATCTGGCGTTTGTAAAAAGGGTTTTAACTTGTCTAGGGTACACCATAAACGAAAAGAAATCTCAGCTGGTACCCTCTCAAAAAATTACATTCCTGGGTGCAAGCTTGAATACAACTGCCCAGATGGCTTACCTTACGCCAGAAAAGCAAATTCATTTGGTAACTAACTTCAAACAGGTGACCACAAAAACCCTGCTATCTGCAAGACAAATTCTGCAAGCCTTGGGGTTCATGGCCTCCTGCATTCTTCTAATTCCATATTCAAGACTGCATATGAGGAAACTTCAGTCATACTTAAAAAGTTTATGGAGTCAACATTGTCACAGTCTGGAAGCAATGATTCCTATCATACCTTGCCTGCAATTACAGTTCCTATGGTGGGCAGAGGCCTGACACCAAAACAAGGGACTGCCATTCACTCCACCCCCTGCCGCCCAAACCCTAACTACAGACACATCAGACTGTGCTTGGGGGGCTCATCTGGCAGGGAAGTGCATTCAGGGCAAATGGAGCCCAAATCAAATGCACCTTCATATCAATCAGAAAGAGATGCTAGCTGTAGAGAATGCACTGACAGCCTTCAAGGACTACCTTCATCCAGGACAGTTAATGATAAAGACAGACAACATCACAGTTATGCGGTACATAAACAAGCAGGGGGGGTACACACTCCTACCCCCTTTGCAGACAAGCCATGGTAATGTGGAACACTGCCTTGACCTACCAAATAAAACTACAAGCTCAATTCCTGCCAGGAAAGCTGAATACTCTGGCAGACGAACTAAGCAGAAATCTCATGGACCCACACAAATGGAAACTGGAACCACGGATTTTCAACATGTTGACACGCAAATGGGGAAGTCCAGACACAGATCTTTTTGCTTCACCCCAGAACTATCAGTTGGACAAATTCTGCTCAAGAACTCATCACAAAACAAGCCTGGAAAGTGGATGCTCTATCATTCAGCTGGAAAAACCTATCAGTATATGCTTTTCCCCCTCTGCCTCTGATCTCCAAATTTCTTCTAAAAGTCAAACAGGACAAACCAAAAATGATTCTGATTGCTCCAAACTAGCCTTGTCAACACTGGTACCACTCCTGCGCAATGTGTCACACCTTCCACCGTGGCACCTGCCTCAGACACCATACTTTACTGTCTTAGCAGAACAACCAAATTCTGCACACTCTGCTCCAAACTTTGAATCATGCAGCGTGGCTAATCACCTAAATTCACACTTAGCATCCCCCAGCAAACCTGTGATAGGTTCATAGGTTCATAGGTTTATACTAGGCTATCTGCCCTAAGGCATTTATAAGCCTAGCCCAGATTATTGTGGCTTACGCCACCCCTTATATGAAAAAATACTGTGCCCATTAGTTTGTTGTGCCTCTGTCCAGCAGTGACACAAAGATGATTCCTGGGGTAAACATACGATCTCCCATCCACAGGTCTAGATTTCTCTTGAACAGAGTCAGCGAGGTGCTCTGCCTCACATGGACCGGGATTTTATTCCACAGCATAGGGAGTCTCTGAGTGATAAATCTATCCCTCCAGCACGTCCTATTTATATCCGTGCTAAGGTTTAAGTCGCTTGCTCTAGTGGTTTTGGTGGATTTGGATTTTTTGAGGTGGAGCATGTCCATTAATTCGGGTTGGACATGGCCTTGTATGTCAGGCACATGTCACCTCTGAGCAGGCGGTATGCGACTGAATAGAGCTGGAGTTTCTTCAATCTGGCAGCATATGACAGATTTTGGAGTCCCTTTATCCTTTTGGTGAGGAACTTTTGGGGTCTCTCCAATTGCTGCAGATGTCGGGTGAGATACATCCCGAATGGGGCATTGTACTCGATCATTGGTCTGATAAGTGAAGAGTACAGGGGAACAATGACCTCACTAGATCTGGATGTGAATCCCTTCATGATCAGGTGGGCAATGTAGAAGGTCTTTCTAACCACTTTAGCAATGTGAGTGTCAAAGAAAGGCCACTGTCAACCTGGGTCCCCAGGTCCCTGATAACCTCTTCTGTGCTTAGTGGATTGCCACCTATATGGTAGCTTGGGGTTACCTTGTTTTCCCGAAGGGTATGACTATACATTTTTGGCGTTTAACTTCAGGCCATGGCTCTGGCACCAGCTATCTGTTTCCGTGAGTCCCTTCTGAAGGATATCCATGTCCGATGCACTTTCCACTATGGCCCAGTTTGCAGTCGTCTGCAAACTTTGTCAGCCAAAGTCCTCCCATGTTGGCCTGTACTTCTGAGAAGTAGATGCCAAACAATAGGGGCCAAGGACCGAGCCCTGTGGGACACCACTTGTGACCGGCTTGGAGTTTGACACAGCGCCAGCAACTCTAACCCTGTGGGTTCTGTCCTTAAGCCAGTTTGCAACCCATCTTGTGACATATGGGTTTACATTTAAGCTGGTAAGTTTTTCTACAATACCCGAGTGGGGTATTGTGTAGAAAGCCTTTGCAAGGTCAAGGTAGGCTGTATGGACTGCCTTTCCCTCATCAATGGCCTTGGTGACTGTTTCGAAGAAGTCAACCAAGTTCAAAAGGCATGATCTTCCCTTGACAAAGCCAAACTGGGTCGGGTCCAATGTCTGCAAGTCCCCTATATCTTTGTTTATGAGCTCCATTATGATCCTCTCCATAGCTTTGCAGACTAGACTTGTTAAGCTTATGGGCGGTAATTACCAGGGTCCGTGAGGCACCGCCTTTGTGGAGTGGGACCACAGTTGCCGTCGCCACTCCTTGGGCACGTATCCTGTGGTAAGGCTGAGATTAAACAGCTGCCTTATGTGCGGGTTTAATTCCTCATTTAGCTCGTGTAGCACACAGCCGGGGACACCATCCGGTCCCATTGATGCTGTGTTTTTAGCTTTAGAGAGAGCAGCTTTCACCTGCGCATTTGAGATGTCCGGGAGGCTACACTCGGCTGGGATAGTTATCTCTCTCCTTTAGGGAGAGGGGTGAAGTTTGCACTGAACCTGTCTGCCAGTATGTTGGCAATGTCTGTGGGTTCAGTGATTTTTGTATCATTTTGGACTAATTCTGAGCATATCTGGGAGTTTCCACCCAGGTTCCTAACATAGCTGAAAAAGGCCTTATGATTGTCCTTTGAATCCATGGCAATTTTTCTCTCAAAATTGGCCTTAGTTGATTTTATGAGTGCTCGTATTTTTTTACTAATAATGATCAGGGGTGACTTCCCTTTTATGGATTTTGTTCTATCATGTAATAGCTTTCTCCTCTTATTGTAAAGTTTGTTAATGGCTGGGGTCCACCAGACTGGACGTTTGCCCTTTGTGGAAAGAGTCTTGGTTTTATTTGGGATTGCCTGATCCATGCAGTCCTGGAGGTCTTCATAGAAGGCATTTGTAAGGGCTTCCGCAGCTTGGGTTGTGGTTTCCTCTGGCTCAGGGGCCTTGAAGGATACCACACCAGTCTTGAGTAGTGTGAAGTTTGCTTTAGAGAAGTTCTTCACTATGGTCTTTTTTTGCTTGGGGTGGGCGGGATGTGGATTTCCAGTGAGATTAGTTTATGATCAGATCTCACCAATGAGGGATATACTTCCGGTGTGGAGCATTTTGTCCCCATGTTTGTGACCATGAGATCTAGTATATTTTCTCCTCTCGTGGGAACAGTGACTAGCTGTTCCATGGCATTTGAATTTATGAACTCCAGGAACCGTTGGGCTAGAAAGTTAGGGCTTGAGTAATGTTCCCAGTCTATATTCGGGTAGTTGAAGTCACCCAATATGATGGTGTTTGGAGATACATTTATACCCTCCAGTGTCTTCAGGAAGGCTGTGTGGGGTTCCTGAGTTTGAGAGGGTGGCCTGTAGCATGCTACAATTTGTAGAGCAGTTTTGCCTATGGTTAGTTGCACCTGGATGGTTTCCGAAGCTTAGTGCGTTGCCACCAACCTGGAGGTGTGAGTATCCTTTATGAATATGGATACACCCCTCCTTTTGTGGTGTGGTCCGGGTTTTGGGGCGGAGCATGATATGAGGTAAAACCTAATAGTGCCGGGTGCTCTCAGGAGCCTTGAACCAGGTTTCAGTTACAGCACAGACATCGATGTTCTCCATACTGAGAAGGGCCTCGAGTGCGTGCATTTTGAGATTTAGACTTCTGGCATTGAGCAGCATTACCCTCAGTTTCTTCCCATTTTTGTTTTCTAGGGTGGTAGGTTTAGAATTTGAGCCTTGCCTAAAAAGGCACTATGGGGTGGCAAGAGCCTTAGCCAATATCCGGAATCCCAGGGGTGACAGGTGCAAGCCGTCCCTTGAAGCAGCGTGGCTTGTCAAGCATGTCATCCCAGGCAGACAGACACTGGATCCCCTTTGAATGACACCAGACATTAAGCCAATTGTTAAAGCTGATCATCTTGTCTCTATATTGTGGCATCATTCTTGGTGAAGGAAGGATACTGCTCAGGGTTAGGGTCATACCTGCCTGGGCTACATAATCAGAGAGCTCCTCTGTCTCTTTTCATGTAGTCCAGGGAGGTACGTCTCAGGTCGTTCACACCAGCATGGACAATGACTGTGTCATATTTGTACTTGCCATGGAGTGACCCGAGTGCTTGTGTTATGTGGATTCTAGCGCCCGATAGGCAGCTTACTGTGACCCTCTCCTTGTTCAGCCTGGTGAGTGGGACGTCAGTGTGTCTGACTATGGAGTCACCTATGACAAGTATGTTTGGTGTTGTATTTGGCCTTACGGGCTGTGACTGCTTTGCACACTGCTTTTGTGGTTTATGTGTTGCTTGTGGGGTGTCTTGAGGTAGCAGTTGTTTGGGTGTCTGCTTTGGAGGCCTCTGCTGTTTAGGTAAATTTTTACTCAGAGCCTCCGCGTATGTCTTTGTGTGTTTGTGTTTGATTCAGTGGAGTGGTAGCATTATGTGAGGCTGGTTTTGTGGTGTGTGTAGTTGCCTTCTCCTCCTGTCTGGTCTTGCCAGTCCTGAGTTGAGAGAGCTCAGCCTCCAGTTTGGCTAAATAGCTGCATCTCTCGCAAGTATTTGTGTTATGTGGGAGGAGGAGAGGGTTGTCTGTGTACATGAGGCAGTTATAGCATTGCCTCAAGATTCCCAGATTCACCAGCTGGACCGGAGAGGAGATTGACAACTGACCTTTGGACATGCTAGAATAATATTGGGAAATCCTTAATTGAAAACAAGGGCCAGTGGGGAGTGAGGGTGTAGTGCTTTTAATTTTTAGTGCTGACTTATATAATTGCTTTAGTGTGCAAGTGGCACATCCTGATGGATGTCCTTTTGGAGCCAAGAAGGCCTAGTACTAGAAAATCTTATGCTGACAGATGGAAAAGATTCTGTGCCTGGAACCAATCACAAGGAATAAGCTCAGCAGTGCCCAATATTTCTCAAATTTTACAATACTTAACGGAGATGCTTCACAAGGGCCTGTCCTTTTCTTCCATAAAAATACATGCCTCAGCCATTTCAGCTCATTACAACATAGAACCTCCCCTCTTCTCTCATCCTCTGCTAAAGCAGTATCTCAGAGGGGTCAAAAACTTAAGACTACCCAGGAGAGCTCCAACCCCTGCCTGGGACCTCTATTTTGTATTGGAAAACCTCACTCTCCCTCCTTACGAGCCAGCTGCTACTGCAGACTTAAAATTTCTCTCCTGGAGAACAGCTTTCCTTTTAGCAGCACTTCAGCTAGAAGGATTTCTGAATTACAGGCTCTTATGGCAGTGGAGCCCTTTATTATTTTTCATGCGGACAGGGCGTCTCTCAGGACCAATCCATCCTTCATGCCTAAGGTGGTAGCCAATGTCGCTCTTAATCAGACCATTCATTTGCCAACTTACTTTCCCAATTCACAGAACAAGGGGGAGCAGCGGATTCTGCATTCATTGGATGTACACAGACACCTTAGATTTTACTTAAACACGACAAAATCTCTAAGAAAATCTGAACTACTACTGGTGACTTTTGCTGCAGGGGCAGAGGGAAAGGCTATTTCAAAGCAGACCGTTTCCAAATGGATAAGCCATTGTATTCATTTCTCCTATATGCACCATGGTAAAACTCTCCCCCAGGGGATCAGATCTCATTCCACCAGGGCTGCATCTACTTCTACAGCCTTTCTCAGAGGTGTTCCTACCAGAGACATGCTAGAAGCTGCTACCTGGAGCTCAGTTCATACGTTCACCAAACATAACCATTTACCTTTCTTCTTTAAATCCAGAGCTGGCTTTGCCACTGCTGTCCTGCAGGGCCTTATAGCTGGTCCTAATGCTGTATAAATCCATCCTCCCAACCATAGCTTTGGGAATCTACCCAAATGTAATGACTGCAATAGTGAAACATGAAGATCATAGTACAGTTGTGTACACTTACCATAAATGTAGATGTTTGAGTGTATTCACTGTTGCAGTCCTGCTTACTCTCCCTCCAGCCCCCTTTCTTTACCATGTTTAAAAGACTTTTTGGTGTATTTGCTTTTGTTTGGAGGTATATATTTTGTGTTTTTAATTATATATATTTATACGCACACATATATTTTGCTCCCCATTTGGGGGGGCACCTGGCATCTGGGGCACGAAAAAACTGATGTAATGGTGTCGGCTGCATGTTTTATACTCCTGACGACCTGATGTCATGGAAGTAGGGACAGCAAACCGATCAGGACCCAAGACTTTGTTAATCAGGCCGACTGAGGGCAACCTGCCAGCAGGTTACCCAAATGTAATGACTGCAACAGTGAATAACACTCTAACATCTACATTTATGGTAAGTGTACACAACTGTACTTTATGGTGCTTAAAAATTAGGAAAAATATTCCGGTTTCAGCAGGGACTATTACTTATAGGTGGGACTGGAGTTAATGAGGCTATATCTGGGGAGGCTAGAAGGGAAAATATAACAAGAGACTGTTAATTTTTGAAGAAATTTATGAAAATATTTGGTGTGAAGGAAGTAGATGCAGTAGTAGGAACTCCAAGAGAATTTATATAGTATTCACCAAGGTACAAAAACTGAGAATAGACTATACAGAAATTACATTTCACAGGAACGTGTATTCAGTTGAGAACTTTGACACATCCAATAACTATTTCAGATCATGCATCAGTAATTATGAAGATAAAAATGCAGGGTAATGAAGTAAAAGATGAGACACTGGCACATTTTCTTTGTGTTTCACTGTTGCAGACATTACATTTGGGTTATCTGCCTGCAGGTAGTCCTCAGCCGGCCTGAATACCAGAGTCTTGGATTCCTGCATCGGATGCTGTCTCTTTTTCCATAACGTCAGAGGGGTATAAAACATGCAGCCGATGCCATTAAATCAGTCATTCTTGCTGCGTGGTGCCCAGAGCAGAAGCAGTTCACAAGTGCCAGTCGGCAGACTCCTGAAATTTCCGTTTTCGAGTTTTAGAACCGAGGTCTTCAAAAAAAGCTATGTACCCCATTGGGAATCCTTTTTCTTGCTCTTAACCGATATCAGTAAAAGTTACCAGTGGTCTTACCTGTGGAAAGCAAATACCTCATAAAGATTTTCATCCGTACTGCATTCCTTGCTTAGGCCCAGACCACGACGTCCCTCGCTGTCTGTTTTGTGCCTTATTCAACCCCCGAACTATTTGTCGTCTGTCTATTTTCACAGCAAATAATTTTGGTACTTGGTTTAACAATCCAGAAATGGCTTTGGTAAGCCATCAGACTACCTATATTCTGAAAAATCGTAAGGATAAAGACAGAGACAGACCGCATAGGTCCAAAACTGCCGACGATGCTTCCGTTAAGTTAGTTGCCAGTTCGATGGTACTCAGTGAGGCGCTTTCGCAGCCCCCGATACCTGCTACTTCACATTCGCAGACCTCTACTGAGACCCATTCAGAGTCTGGTATGCCGCAAGATGCTTCTTCGACTATGGAACCTGCGGATGTCTGTACTTTGGATGGGTCCAGAGCCGCTGTGCAGGCTCCAGCTTCTGAGGGTGTATTCAGGCCTACAGATTTGCATTTTAAACAGACGCCATCTTCATCAAGGCCTAAAACTCGACCCTTGCCTAGAAAACCGATGTCCAAACTGCATGGTCAGGCCCATATGCCTAAAAACAAATGCTTAGAATGGCTGAAGACCTTATTACTTTAATTTGGGGGGAAGCCAGCTTTCACCCTCTTAAGAGACATATAACTGATTTTCCTTCTGATTCTTCTGATCAGGATTCTAAATTTTCTGTTTCTTCTGATTACCAGTATTTGCCCTTATCTACCTATGAGGATTCTGATGCAGAGGATTCCATTCCCTCTGCTTCCACTCCAGAAGATTTTTCTTTTGGTGAAACCTTGCACACACTTAGGGAGCATTTCCGCTGGGAAAGCCAGGATTACTCTGACTCCAAAAAGAGGGTTGGGGAATTCTTACTCCTCCCTCAACACAGGCCTTTAGCAATCCCTCCTGTTCTGGACATTGTAGATGATGCCTTCTTGGAATCTAGCCTGGCCCCAGACACTTTACCTCCAGCTCCCAGAAAACCTGACCGGTATTAGAGTACCTGACTCTCACAAGTTCCTCTTCAAGATTCCTACTGCGGATCCAGAGACCATTTCCCAAGGACCAAAGGGCATTAAGGCTACTGTGGCCAAAAATCCTACCCCCTCTGATTAGAGGTTCCTTGGACAGATGGGGGTAAGAAGGTATGCAATTCTGCTACTTTGGCCATTAGTGCCTTAAATTGCCACTTTCATATGTTAAAGTATCAGCAGCATTTTATGGGACTACTTAAACAGAAAATGATGTTGATTCCTGACTGTGCTGAACGTAAAGAATTACAGGATTTAATGCATTCTGCTGAACAAGTTGGTAAACCTATTTTGTAATGTGGTTTTGACTCTCGAAGCATCTTGAAGGGCTGCTGTCACTGGGTCTGTACTTAGAAGGCATGCTTGGCTTAGAGCAAAACTTGACAGAACATGTTAAAGCTAAATTACTGGATGCTCCCTTAAACCAAAACTGCCTTTTTGGCAGCAAAGCAGAAGTAGTCATTAAAAAGATGGAGGAAAAAACTAAATCTATGCAAACTGTTAGATTTCCTGTATATACACCCTCCCAGATTTAGTAGGCATTGGCCTTCTAAGAATTGGTCCTTTCCAGTCGCTTTCAGGCCTTCTCAGTCCAAACCCAGGAACAGCAGACCACCTAGGTTACAGTCTTAGGCTATACACAGGCCTAAGCAGTGGGGGGGGGGCTCCCACTTCCAAAGCTGGAAGTAGTAAGACACCCCCCTATGGAAAAATGTCACAATGAATTAACCTTAACCCTTTCAAGCCCTGCTAGACTGCCTGCTCCCTTAGGAAAGCTCGCTCTGCATGCAAAAAACTGGGAGCTCATTACCCAGGACAAATGGGTTTTAAATATAGTTTCCCAAGGATTCAGATTCCACTTCCACACCTTACCAACCCCAAACGGTTGGCCAGACCTACCCTCAAATCAGTGGGCAGAGGCTCAACAGCAGGTTCTCTCTCTTCTAAGTATCAGGATTATTCAACCTGTCCCAGCAGAAGAAAGGGGACAAGATTTTTACTCAAGACTTTTCCTGGTACCCAGAAAAAAGAGCTCCTATCGTCCTCTCCTGGACCTCTCTATTCTAAACACCTTTTTGATGATCCCAAAATTCAAAATGCTAACACTTCAACAGCTGCTTCCTGTGCTAGGCAAAGATGCCTGGTTGGCAACCTTAGAATTAATGGAAGCTTACCTGCACATTCCAATAAGGGAATCTTGCAGGAAATACCTACGCTTCAGAGCAGGCTCCATGCATCAGTTTTCTGCACTTCTCTTTGGCTTATCTACTGCGCCCAGGCTATTCACAAAGTGTCTAGCTCCAGCCATTGCATTCTGCAGGCAGAGAAATATTCAAATATACCCATACCTGGACAATTGTCTGATTCAGGCAGAAAGCCAGGACATGCTATTAAAAACATCTGGCATTTGTAAAGAAACTTCTAACCTTGCTGGGGTACACCATAAACAAAAAGAAATCTCATCTTAGTACCCTGCCAACAGATTGTATTCTTGGGAGCAAGCTTGAACACAACTTCCCAGCTGGCTTACCTCATGCCCGAGAAACAAGTTTGACAGCCTACTTCAAACTACTTGCCACAAAGACCCAGCTATCTGCAAGGAAAATTCTGTAAGCCCTGGGGTTCATGGCCTCTTGCATTCTACTAATTCCATATGCAAGACTGCATATGAGGAAACTACAGTGGTATCTAAAAAGCCTATGGTGTCAACATTCTCAAGACCTGGAATCAAGGATTCCTTTCATTCCTTGTAAAAAAGACAAGAGTTACTTTGGTGGGCAGAGGTCTGCCACCTCAACAAGGCGCTCACTTTCAATCTACCCCCTGCCGCCCAAACCCTGACTACAGACTCATCAGACTATGCATGGGGGGCTTACTTGTCAAGGCAGTGCATTCAGGGCTAATGGAACCCGAGTCAGATGCACCTGCATATCAACCAAAAAGAAATGTTAGCTGTACAGAATTTCCTGCCGGCCTTCAAGGACCACATCCTTCCAGGACAATTATTGGTAAAGACGGACAACGCCACAGTTATGTGGTACATAAACAAGCAGGGGGGAACCCACTCGTACCCTCTCTGCAGACTAGCCATGGCTCTGTGGAACACAGCCTTGAGCTACCAAGTCCACCTACAAGCTCAATTCCTGCCAGGCAAGCTAAATTCACTGGCAGACAACCTAAGCAGAAGTCTCATGGACCAACACAAATGGAAACTGGAACCAAAAATATTCAACCTCCTTGAGGAACAAATGGGGGACTCCAGAGATGGACTTGTTTGCCTCCCCCAGAACTGCCAATTGGACAAATTCTGCACAAGGACTCCCCACAGTCAAGCTTGGAAAGTGGATCCCCTGTCCTTTACCTGGGAAAGCCTCTCTGTTTATGCCTTTCCCCCTCTGCCTCTCCTCTCAAAGGTTCTGCAAAAGATCAAACGGGACAAACCAAGGACAATTCTTATTGCACCAGACTGGCCTTAGCCAGCACTGGTATCCCCTATTGCACATCATGATACTGCTGGATCCATGGCACCTACCTCAGACAGCCTTCCCTGCTGTCCCAGCAGGCGGGCCAGATTCTGCACCCTCCTTGTCAAACCCTGAACCTTGCAGCCTGGCTAATTCCTTGAGATTCCAATAGCATCCCTCAATAAGCAGGTGCTAGAGGTCATTCTGGGAGCAAGGAGACCTAGTACTAGAAAATCTTATGCTGAAAAGTGGAAAAGATACTGTTACTGGAGCCAGACCCAGGGTATGGGCACTGCAGTGCCCAGTTTACCTCATATTCTTCAGTACTTGACAGAAATCCTCCACAAGGGCCTATCCTTCTCGTCAGTTAAAATTCATGCCTCTGCAATTTCAGCACATTATAATACTGAAGCACCTCTCTTCTCTCATCCCCTGTTAAAGCAATTCCTCAGAGGGGCTAAAAAATTTAAGACCCTCCCCCAGGTGAGCCCCTACTCCAGCCTGGGACCTTAACTTTGCATTTGAAAAGCTCACTCTCCCTCCATTTGAACTCGCTGCAACTGCAGAGTTGAAATTCCTTTCTTGGAAAACAGCCTTCCTTCTAGCCATCACTTCAGCAAGAAGAGTGTCTGAATTACAGGCCCTCATGGCAGTGGAGCCCTTCATTATCTTCCATGCAGACAGGGTTTCCCTCAGGACCAGTCCTTCCTTTATGCCCAAGGTGGTGTCTAGTGTGGCCCTAAATCAGTACATTCATTTGCCTACCTTTTTCCCTAATCCACAAAACAAAGGAGAACGAATTCTGCACTTGTTGGACGTGCACAGACAACTTAGATTTTATTTGGACAGGACTAAGCCTCTCAGAAAATCTGAACAGCTGCTAGTTGGCTTTGCTGCAGGGGCAGAGGGGAAGGCCATTTCATAGGTTCATACTAGGCTATCTGCCCTAGGGCATTTATAAGCCTAGCCAGAGTGTGTTTGGCTTTCGCCACCCATTTTAAATTAATTTTGCTATGCCTTTTTTTTGAGGTTAGTATACTGTGCCTCTGTCTAACAGTGACACAGAAGTGATAGCCGGGGTAAACCTACGATCTCCCATCCACTCTTCAAGATTCCTCTTGAAGAGAGTCAGTGTGGGACTCTGCCTAACCTGGACTGGGATTTTATTCCAGAGTGAGGGGAGCCTCTGGGTTATGAATCTGTCCCTCCAGCATGTCCTATTTATTTCAGTGCTGAGGTTCAAGTCTCTCGAGTGCGTAGCTCGATGGGATTTGGATTTTCTGAGGTGCAGCATGTCCATTAATTCCGGGTTGGACATGGCTTTATACGTCAGGCACAGATCGCCTCTGAGCAGGCGGTATGCCACTGAGTAGAGCTGGAGTTTCTTTAACCGGGCAACATATGGCATCTGTTTGAGCCTTTTGATCCTCTTGGTAAGGTACTTTTGGGGTCTTTCCAGTTGCTGCAGGTGTCTGGTAAGGTACATACCAAAAGGGGCATTCAGAGCAAACAATTTCTAAATGGATAGCCCATTGCATTAATTTCTGCTATAAGCATCATGGAAAACCTACCCCACAGGGGATAAGGTCACATTCCACCAGGGCTGCATCTACCTCTACAACCTTTTTCAGAAGGATCCCTGCCAGGGACATCCTAGAAGTTGCTACCTCGAGCTCTGTTCATACTTTCACCAAGTATTACCACATGCCTATTTTTTCTAAATCCAGAGCTGGTTTTGCCACTGCAGTATTGCAAGGCTTAATAGCTAGTCCTAATGCTCTCACTTCCTCCTCCCTTCCTTAGCTTTGGGGATGTACCCAAATGTAATGACTGCAACAGTGAAACACGAAGAACATAGTACAGTTATGTACACTTACCATAAATGTAGATGTTCGAGTGTATTCACTGCTGCGGTCCTGGTTACCCTCCCTCCATCCCCCTTACTTCTCTCGTTTCTACCTTTCCTTCTTGTTTGGTGTATTAAAGGAGGTGTAACATAACATATAATTGCTTCCCATTATGGAGACACCTGACATCTGGAGCAAGAGAAACTGATGCAATGGCGTCAGCTGCATGTTTTATACCCCCGACGACCTGACGTCATGGAAGAAGAGAAGCATCTGACGCAGGAATCCAAGACACTGGTATTCAGGCCAGATGAAGGCCACCTGCAGGCAGATAACCCAAGTGTCATGACTGCTACACTCTAACATCTACATTAATGGTAAGTGTACACAACTGTACTTTCCCCACCTACCTATTAAAAAGGAAAGAGTTTAAGGACTGGGGAGCGAAAATTATCATGGAGTTAGTTGGGAAGATAAAAGTGAAAGTAGAGTGTAAAAGTAGGGTGGAAATAGAAGAAAAAGCAATCTGGTTAAGAATTAAGAATTTAGAGAGACTGGTAAAGGTTAAAGTATTACAAAAGGGGTATTGCACAGACCAAGAAGAGGTACAACTGTGGACTGCTAAAGAGAAAAATAAGGGAGTACCTAGATAATATGCATGAGTTTAGAAAAAAAAATGCTGTTTATCAACTATTTGTGATAATTCCGTAACACAAAAACTTTTGGCACAACATCTTAGACAACAACAAGTAGAAGTAGCTGTTGCCAAACTTGGGGAGCCTATAGCAAGAAAAATAACCAGAGATCCTCTGGAGGTATTTGAGATAGTTTGGAAATTTTATGAAAATTGATATAAAGAGAAGTGAGGAAATCAAAAATGGAAATGTTTATGGAAAACTTAAATGTGCCAAGGTTGGAGCTAGATGAGGCTCAACAACTAAGAGTGAAGATAGGAAGAGATGAGATAAAAAAAAAATGGTGATTTATAATCCATCTGCAGGAAAGTCTCCAGGAATAGGCGGTATTCCGGTGGAAGTTTGGAAGCTAGGAGGGAAGAAAGTGATAAAGATCTGCAATATTTTAGCAGTATTTTAAAAGGAGGAGAGGCACCAACATCCTGGAAAAAAGCTGTGGTGACTGTAATACCCAAAGACCGTAAAGAGCCATCTGATCCAGCTTCATTTTAATTCTTACCTGTAATTATAAAGTGTATGTCTGTAATGGTTAAAAGAATGGCAAAGGTGATGCTATAACCGGTATATGTGGACCAGTGTGTTTTTTATTGAGGGGAGACTAACATTTGTCAACATTAATAGAACAATGATAATCCAGAGGGAAGCATAATGTAAGAAATATGGATGTTGTTGTTGAGTGTTGATGCAGAAAAAGCATTCAACAGAGTAAGCTGGGATTTTATGAGTAGGGCAATGGAAAGATTTATATTTCCTGTTACAGTAATAAGGTTAATTAGATAGGATATATGAGGTATCGGAGACAAAAATCAAAGTGAAGAGGTTCTTCTCTAAGTTGTTCCTGAACTTAGGAACAGACAGGGATGTCCTTTTCCCCTTGTTATTTGTGTTATATTTAGGACCATTGCAAAGGAAATAAGAGACTCTGAAATTTGATAGGAGATTCAGGAAAACTTGGCTTTATCTACAGATATTTTGTATCTGATGGAACCGCAAAGGGATAGTTCTGTGTTGTGGAACATTCTGAGACAGTTCCATGTATATAAGCTGGCCTTAATTGTCAAAATAAATAGAAGTCAGTGTAAATGTTTTTGATGAAGTTGATCTGCTCAACTATGAACCAGTAAAAATGTATTGACGGTGCAGCGGTAGCATTGTGACCTCACACAAAGAGGTTCTCTGGTTTGTTTCTTCACTGGGATGCCTTCGGTGTGGAGTCTGCATGTCCTCCCTGTGTATGTGTGGGTTTTTTCCAGGTGCTCTGGTTTCGTCCCGTATTACAAAGGCATGTGTCTGGAATATTTCTCCCAGGGCCTCCGCTGAAGATTGGCTTCATTCCAAGTCAGACTTTCCTGGTTAACAAATGTTAAATAAATGTTTGTCATAGTGTAGTGGTCACAACTGACCAATTTCAGGCACAGTTCAGGTGAATACATTACAGTAGTTGAACAGAATGTAGACAGAGAACCAAAACAGCATAGTGAGCTACTCAAAATGTTTTTAACATGTACTGGTTTTGGAGTAGTAGGCAGAACACAAAAGTAATGCTAAAGATACAATTGCAAAGACTAACTTAAAATACTATTATGGAAAACTTAAATGTGCCGAGCAACTCCCACTCTAATATCACCCTCCCCAACCAACCACTACCTTTCTTTCCACTCCACTAACTACCTTGATTATAGCAAGCTCAGATGCTCATAAGCCAGTACTTATTATACAGCAGGAACTTCTTGTAAAATTTGTTAATGTCTGTTATGTACTTCACAGATAAAGATTCTAGTTGTCTACTGATGTACTATGTTCTTCATCTGTAAATATGTTGTAAGCAATTGCTATGTAAATTGTTGATCGCTATGTAATCCAATGCAACTACTGTCTATTTTAACTGTGGAGCTTTTCTCCCCGGGCCTCCGCTGAAAATGGACCTACGTCCAGTCAGACACTCCCGGTCAACAAATATAAATAAATATTACTTTTCTTAGTTACTGTAATACAGATTAGTGCAACCATTTTATGTACAGTAATTACAATAAAAGTAAATTAGCTGAAGGAGCTACAGGACATGTTGGTTGAGATTTGTATGCAAAGTAAAAGGTGATGCAAAGATGTGGGTGGTGAGATTAGCCTATAGAGAAAGTGTCAAATATGTTTATGTGGAAATATTAAATAGTAATTAAATGAGCATCCAATGTCTATTTTCATATGATTCAACATGTGGATTGTCAGATCTGGTTGGATGCGACCTCAGCACCTTATACAATAATATTGAATCAGAGAGCTCGGACTCCTCCCCTACCCACCGTTCTCCTCTCCTACCTGAATTACCCCAGGTCTCTTTTGCCACCTTTCCAGAAGCATTGACCAGGAGTTCCAACCTGTTTTACAGTAAATGAAGCTTTTGTTCCTCCCGTTCAGTATGTTTGGGATTTTTAGTTTAAAGATTATTGTATATGTAACATTGTTCATAGATTTAGTGTGTTTTTTTTCTTAGTACTTTCACAAGTGCAGTGTGTTCTTAGCTTTTAGGGTTAAATAATAAGGTAGTTAGGTATATTGTTTTTTTCTAGACATATATTTAGAAAGAAGATAAAGTATTTTCTTTTGATTGTCAGGAAAGTCTATGAGCTTCAAAAAGTGTTCCTTCTCTGGGCATAAAATTCCACTTTAAGGCCCACATTCTCCATGTGTGTACTGTTTTAGGCCTTCCCACTTGTAGGGCTCCTGTAGTATTTGTGCTGCTTTTGGCACACGTGCTCTCCAAGAAAGAGAAACTAATTTTGAAAGGGCACCTTCACCCTTAGACAGGGTCCAAAATATGAAAAACAAGACAGATGACTCAGGAAAAATGCCAGAGTCCACAAACAAATATTTAATAAAATCAATGTCCTTTAAAAAAACAATGTTGTAATGGAAAAAAGTCTGAAGAAGTCTTTATATTAACAGACGAAAAGCGCTTTACACTGTTGATTTTTGTTTTTTGGCTTATTTTGGACTTTTTTCCATCACAACATTGTTTTTTAAAGGTTTTTAAAGGACATTTATTTTATTAAATACTTGATGTGAAATTGTTCAATCTCGCCGTTTGTCCTTACACACGGGTTCGGAGCCGATCCTCAGCTCCGAGTCGGCCGCATCACTAGCTCCGCATCTTCGAGAAAGCTCGAGGCACAGTAATATCCCATGATCCTCAGGTGCTAACCCTCAGATCTAGTTTGCCGCTAGCAGCAGATCGCGTTGAGAGGCTCGGGCCAGTATATTTTTTTCTACTTTTCTTAATATATAGTTCTCTTTCTACAGATTTATACTAATTTTTTTTTTTAGTGTTTAAATAAGTATTATAATATAGGTGTTATTTAGACTAGTTTAGTTAGTTAGTTTAAAAATTCTTTAGTTAAGGCCTTCGGGTTTTTTCTGTCAGGATTGACCGTATTAAAAAAAAAAAAAAAAAAAATTTTTTCGCCTTTAACTTCTTCTTTTTTCTATTCTATATATATATATATATATCAGTGTGCTGTGTTTTACATTTTTATATATATATATTACATTTAAATTGTTTATTATTATTACACAACATTATATAGGGATTTTTTCTTAAGTGTACTGTGTTTTTTGGATTTTTCCTTTTTACTTCAAAATGTCAGAAAAGACCAAATCTGGTTTTTAAAGGTGTCAGTGCGGACAGAAGATGTCTATTACTGACAACCACTCATCCTGCGTCTACTGTCTTGGCCCTCTCCACTTGCAGGAAGACTGTTCCATTTGTCATTCCTTTAGTGGGAGGCTCATGCTGGAAAGACGCAGGAAGTTGGTTGACAGAGGGTTGCTTAAACCCGAATTTCAGGAGGCCCTGGACAAGGCTGAACAGGTATCCAAGTCTTCGAAGAGGTCGAAGTCTTCAAGAGTGTCGGAGCCCAAGTTATCGGCTCCGAGCACCTCTTTTCAGATTTGGACGCCAGCTCCTATGACTTCGGTGCCAGGTGTCGAGAGTTTATCTCTGCACGAGGCTCAGGTCTTGGAGCCGGTATCAGAGGTACCACCGTCTGCTATCCTTCGCTCGGTGACGGCTTCGATCCCTTCGACCCGTTCTTCGAGGCCCCTTTCCGACTCCGATGTGGACCGAGTGGTACAGAAGCTTATGGAGAACTCTGCTTTGTCCAAATTAATCGAGGTTTCATCCCAGCTGGTTTCGAAACTCGAGACCATTCCTGTTCCCTCAACACTTCCTCCTCCGAGACCTGTCGAGTCATCGGAGTTAGGAATCGAAGAACCGATGATTGTAGAGCCCTCGGTGCCGAAGCCTCCAGTAGTGCTATCAGCTCAGTTGACCTAGACTCCTTCGGAACCAGCCGGAGAGTCTCGGAGCCGAAGATCATTCCTAGGTTCCGGGGGGGATAGTCGAACCGAGATATCGGTTCCGACTCTTCCTCTCGGTGCCTCGGCTCAGATCAGTTTGGATCCATCCTCTGTGTCGGAGCCCGTGGTTCCGATTCCAGAGAAACGACCTTCTTCGGATCAGGTCGGATCTTCGGGTCACGGCACCGATGCCTTTGACATCATGAGGAAGGTCTTGTCTGATCAGACACATACTTCATCAGTATCTTTGTCTCCTTCCCCAAAAGGTCCGCGTTCTGCTTCTGTGCCTTCGGCTTCTACCAAGTGTCGAGACCCAATGCCTCAGAAGTTCCCACAGGGAGACTCTGGTTCCTCAGATGCATCCCCAGAAGCTCCCGCTGAGGATGTTCCGAGGAAACGACTGTGCAAGAGGAGGCACATAAATTCCCCCAGGAATCTCTTACATCTGATACCGATTTAGATGAAACAGAAGGGTCCCCACGGTCCCCCTCTGAGGATGTCTCGTTTGCAGACATTTTGGAAATCCTGAAACAAAGGGGGGACTGGCAAACCCTTACCCCTTCTGTGGATGAATCTGTCTTGCTGAAGGCATTTGGGACTCAACCTTCTACCTCCTGGGTGACTCCGCCATTTGACGATCTCATGGATCTAATAGCCTGGAGGGCTTGGGAAACACCCGATACAGTGGAACCAGTCCCTCGTAAGCCAAATAAATACATGACGGCCTCCCAGGACAAATCTTATCTTACAAAAGGGGTTCCCGTAGATACTATGGTGGTGGCGGCGGCCACTAAGAAAGAGATGTCTGAATCATCTTCCTCTGTCCATCCTCCTAATAAGGATTCTAGGACAATGGACAGATATGGGAAGCGCATATTTAGTCCGGCGACTTTTTCCATCCGATCGCTCAACACGCATTTCACGCGTTTAGAGAAAGAGATCTCATTAAGGAACTGGGAGATACTCTCCAGGGACATACAGATGCTGCTGTCGCCGAGAAAGTGACAGCGCAACTTAACACCCTAAATTCCATTGTCAACTCGTCCATGAGGCTGATTTCATACGCAGCCGAAGGGTCGAGTAGAGCGGCAGCTTCAGCGATCGCCCTGAGAAGGCAATCCTGGTTGCGCTTATGCTCCTTTGCGGAAGCCTTTAAGTCTTCCTTTGCCAATGCCCCCTTTGATGGTGCCTCCTTGTTTGGGCCCAAAGTAAAGGAGACTCTCACGAGGTGTGAACAAGAAGGGAAGACCCTGTCTGCCGTAGGGGTCCATTTTTCCGTCCCATCTAGACCCTACCCTAAAGGGCAACGAGGAGGAAAAATGTGGTTCCAAAAGACTCTGGGATCTTTTCAGCACACCCAGAGTGACGCCCCCTCCAGAGGCAGAGGAGGGGGAAGAAACGGAAGACGCCTCCCAGCCGGCAGAGGGGGGGTCCGCAAAATCAGGGCGACAGAGACTTTCTCTGGAAAGCCCTTCCAGCACTCCTTGAGTGCAGGCCCGGCTGTCCTACTCTGGAGGCAGTCGGGGGTCGCTTGGCTTTATACCCAGAGGCCTGGCTAAATCTTACATCAGATTTCTGGGTAAAAAGCAGTTACCAGAGGCTACAACATTCCCTTCATCAAAATGCCACCCAACTCCAAAAAACTCCCAGACGTTCCACCCAGTCTGCGAGACCAGGCAACCGTAGAGATAGGAAGGTTGCTCGAAAACAGAGTCATCCAACCAGTCCCGGCGGACCAAATAGGATCCGGAACTTACTCCAGGTTCTTTAGTTCCAAAGAAAACAGGGGACTTAAGGCCAATTTTAGACCTCAGCAAATTAAATACCTTTTTGAAAAAGGAAAAGTTCCAGATGGTCACACTACAGTCAATCCTTTCTTTTCTGCAGAAGGGTGACTGGATGTGCTCTATAGATCTCAGACGCATACTACCATATCAAGATGGCCAGGGCGTCCAGAGATCACCTGCGCTTCCGGCTGGGAGCCAGTCATTTCCAGTTTCGTGCTCTGCCCTTTGGTCTCACCTCAGCCCCCCCAGGGTGTTCACCAAATGCATGGCAGTAGTAGCGTCTCACTTGAGACGAAGGGGATTCCAGGTGTTTCCTTATCTAGACGACTGGCTCCTATCCGCCACCACCGAGTATCATCTTCTACAAGCCAGGGATTGCACCATCAGTCTTTGCTCTTCACTAGGCATAACGGTGAATTTTGGAAAATCTGTCTTATCGCCGTCACAGCGTATCTTATTTATAGGAGCACAGCTAGACACCTCCCTGGCTTAAGTTACTCTCCCCCCACCAAGAGTATCAGACCTCAGGCAGCAAATTTTGCTCCTTATACACAGCAAGAGAGTCCCTGCACGACAAATATTAAGAGTGATAGGCTTGATGGCAGCCTCCCTTATTGTAGTTCCTTTAGGCAGGATGCACATGAGGATTCTTCAATGGATGCTATTCGCCCAGTGGTCGTATCGACAACTTCCACTGTCTCACGAAATCTTGATCACGAATTTTTGCAAGAAGGATCTCTTGTGGTGGATACACAGTCAAGAGCTGACACTAGGACGACCATTTGTATTACCCAGTCCGGTAGCAACTCTAACCACGGACGCTTCCCTGATAGGGTGGGGGAGATTCTTTCAGGGACAAACAGTCCAAGGTCAAAGGTCCAACTTGGAGTACAATCTGCACATCAATGTTCTAGAGCTGAGGGCAGTGTTTCTAGCGTTGCAACACTTTCACAAGTCCTTACCTCAGGGAACAGTGACAGTTCAGATAGACAACATGTCAGTGGTCTGGTACAAAAACAAGCAAGGGGGAACCAGATCTTACCCGTTATGCAGAGAGGCCCTCAGAATTTGGCAATGGGCAAAGTCCACTGGACGCTTTCTGATAGCAACGCACATCCCGGGGACTTGCAACGCACATCCCGGGGACTTCCAACGTAATCGCGGACAGTTTGAGCAGAGCTATCCTGTTCCCTCATGAGTGGTCCCTCAAACCTCAAGTGGCGGAAGAGATCTTCCGCAGATGGGGCCAGCCTTGCTGCAACCTGTTTGCATCCCCATTGAATGCCAAATGCAGAAGCTACTTTGCCCTGTTACCCCCTCCAGGGGGTGTCCCCAGGGACGCACTGGTATACGATTGGCCCCCGGGTCTCCTTTACGCTTTTCCTCCTGTTCCACTAATTCCAGGTGTTTGCAGAAAGCCAAACTTCTGGACAGGACCATAATACTAATAGCCCCATTCTGGCCTCGACAAATCTGATTTCCCTTCCTTCAATCTCATCAAGTGGAGGAACCATGGATGTTGGACCCGGAGCCACACCTGTTGACACATTCGTCGGGAGTTCCTCGCACCTTTCTCAAGTCCCTCAAACTGACAGCTTGGCTGCTCCACTTCCCATCTTAGCCAGGTCGGAGTTACTATCCCCTGCAGTACAACAAATTATTGTATCTTCTCACAAACCATCTACAAGGAAATTGTACAACAGCAAATGGAACCGTTTTGCGCACTGGGCCTCCAAACAAGGTATAGATCCATTCGGGGCTCCAGTACACAAGATACTAGATTTTCTTACCACACTTTTTCAAGAAGGAGCATCAACATCCACTATAAGGGTTCAACTGGCGGCTGTATCCAATTTTCATATTGGCCGTGAAGATGGTTCTCTTATGTCCCACAGGCTTTGTAAAGCCTTCATGAAAGGTACCTTTCACCTCCGTCCCCCCTTTCGTAATCCAATAGCACCTTGGAATCTTAATCTCATGTTGTCACAATTCAAGTTGCCCCCTTTTGAACCAGCAGCTACAACTCCGTTAAAATTCCTTTCGTGGAAAACACTTTTTCTGGTTGCCATCACTTCCGCCAGGAGAGTTTCAGAGCTACAGGCTCTATCTATCCAACCCCCGTACATGATTTTTCATCCAGATAGAGTAACCTTGTGCACCCATCCGTCCTTCCTTCCGAAGGTTTGTTCGATTCAGAACATCAGTCAATCTATCGAACTACCTACCTTCTTTAAAAACTATTCCAATAAGTTAGAATACACATTGCACAAATTGGAAGTTCACAGGCAACTAAGATTTTACTTGCATAGGACAAAAGAGTACAGAAAGTCAGACCAACTATTTGTCTCATATGCTTACCAAAGGAAAGGACAGGCAGTAACGAAGGTTACCTTATCCAAATGGCTCTCAGATTGCATAAATTTTCTATATGGTGAATCGAAACAGCAACTCCCTTTCAAACCCAGAGCTCATTCTACAAGGGTGATCGCTGCCTCTTCAGCCCATACCGCTCGTTTGCCTTTAGATACCATTTGTGCAGCGGCAACTTGGGCAAAACCACATACTTTTATCGCCCACTATAAACTAGACAAAAGCTCCAGGGACAGGGCGACGTTTGGTTCCACTGTACTCAGGAATGTTCTCCCTTGAGCCACCCAGGAAAAAGGAGCTAGGGACGCTACCCGTGTGTAAGAACAAACGGCGAGATTGAACAATTTCACATTAAGAAGTTATGTTCTTACCATAACGTTCCATGTGAGTTGTTCATCTCGCCTTTGTTCTTAAATTCCCCCCCTCCATCCCCCATCTTGCGGTCTGGGAGAACGGTTTCAACGGAATTCCTTTTCAGCCTTTACTAGATATGGTTAGCATATTATTGTACATTAGTAATGGCATCTTTTCTCCTCTATTTGACAGTAGGGTTCCAGACACTGTGTAGTATCTGTTTATAAGTGTTCTAGACACAGTTCTAAAAGGGATTCCTCTGGTATAGCAAACTAGATCTGAGGGTTAGCACCTGAGGATCATGGGATATTACTGTGCCTCGAGCTTTCTCGAAGATGCGGAGCTAATGATGCGGCTGACTCGGAGCCGAGGATCGGCTCCGAACCCATGTGTAAGAACAAAGGCGAGATGAACAATTCACATGGAATGTTATGGTAGGAACATAACTTCTTATTTGTGGACACTGGCATTTCTCCTGAGCCGTCTTTCTTGTTTTTCACATTAGTTTTTTGTTCTTGGTGGTTGACTTGTTTGTTCAGGGTCCAAAATATCTTTGTATCCAAAGGTACCTTCTACCGGTCCTTCCTTTGATAAGAGAAGGGAAAAGGGAGAAAGGGCAAAGGAAAAGAGAGAGAGACGGGCCAAAGGCTAAATCCAAGGACAAACCGCCAGAAAAAGAGAAGATCGACTTGACAAACCAAAGAAAATGTCTCTGGATCCCTCTGCTGTTGCAGGTCTGGCACCTAAGAAATTGAGGCAGATAGTACTGCTTCCAGGATCCGAACTCTCTCTTCAAAAACTTTTTTCTCTGGTGCCGATTAGCTTGAGTCTTCACTCCTCTGTTCTTCAATTCACTCCCCTGTTCTTCAAAAGATCCCATCAAGTCCTGCTTAGCTTCATCTTCAAGATTTGGTTGGTCTGCTAGAAGCCTTGCAGAAAAAGTTGTCAGCTGAATGTTGAAGTTTATGAAGACTCCGATGTTCTTCATGTTTCACTGTTGCAGTCATTACATTTGGGTAATCTGCTGGCAGGTTGCCCTCAGTCTGCCTGAATTCCAAAGTCTTGGGTCCTGCGTCGGTTGCTGTCTCCTCTTCCATGACGTCAGGTCGTCAGGGGTATAAAACATGCAACTGACGCCATTTTCTTCAATCTGTTTTGCCGCGCGGTGCCCGAAGCAGAAGCATTTCGCAAGTGCCAGTCGGCCGACTATTGAAGTATTCGAGTTTGAGTTTCAGAACCGAAGTCTTCACTAAAGCTAAGTACCCCATTGGGGAAACTTTTTTCTTGCTCCATACCGATGTCAGAAAAAGTTAATAATTGAATTACTTGTGGGATGAAAATATCTCATAAGGATTTCCATTTATACTGTATTCCTTGCCTAGGCCCTGATCACAACGTGCCTGGCTGTCGGTTTTGTGCTAGATTTAACCAACACACTATTAAGCATCGGTATATTTTTTCCTCAAAGTATTTTGGAGACCGATTTAGCTACCCAGAAATGTCAGATAGCAATCCCGACTACCGGAGTACATAAAAAACGCAAAGAAAAGGAGAGAGAGAGACAGTAGAGTTCCAAAACCGACGATGAAGCTTCTCCTAAGCCAGTCGCCGGTTCACCGGTACTCTACAGACACCCATGTGGAGTCCGGTATGCTGTGAGATGCTCAAAAGTATTGGACCCACAGATGTATCTCCTTCGGATGGGTCCGGAGCAGCTGAGTAGGCACCGGCTTCTGAGGGTGTATTTAGGCCTCAACATTTGTATAAAACCGATGACAGCTGCAAAATTAAAGACAAAAGCAACTTCTAAAACTAAAAACTGACGCACGAGCCACGTGCACAGGCCTCTATGCCTATAAAATAGATGATCAAAATGGCTGAAGACCTTATTACCTTGATCAGGGGTACCCATCTCCCTCCAGATAAAAGGCCTAGGCAAGACACTGATTATGAATTTTCAGATCAGGTTTCTATTTCTTCTGATTCCTCTTCTGATCAGGAATTATCTATACCTCCCTATGAGGATTCAGATGCAGAGGAGTCTATACCATCTGCATCACCTCCTGAGGATTACTCATTTGGAGAAACCTTGCATACTTTGAGGGAACATTTTCACTGCGAGAGTCAAGATTTCTCAGAATAAAAAAAAAAGAGACTCTGGGATTTACTTCTTCTCCCTCAGCACAGGCCTTTAGCCATACCCCCTATTTTAAACATTGTGGATGATGTGTTTTCGGAGTCGAGCTTGACCCTTGACTCCTCACCTCCTGCTCCCAGCAAGCCTGACAGATATTACAGGGTCCCTGACTCACACATTTTTATTTAGAAACCCTGCTGCTGATCCTGAAACTATTTCACAGGGTCCAAAGGGAGTTGAGGCCTCAACAGCAAAAAATCTTACCCCTTCTGACAGAGATTCAAGGGCACTGGATAGATGGGGAAAAAAGGTTTATACATCTGCAACCTTGGCAATTAGGGCCTTAAACTGTCAATGTCATATGCTCAAGTAACATGTTATGGGGTTGCTGAAACAGAAAATTATGGCGATTTCTGAATGTGCAGAAAATAAAGAATTGCAGGATCTATTGTATGCAGCTGAACAGGTTGGAAAGCATATTGTGCAATGTGGTTTTGATTCCTTATCGGTCTCCTGCAGGGCTGCAGTTACTGGATCTGTGATTAGGAGGCATGCCTGGCTAAAGGAGCAAAATTTACCTGATCATGTTAAAGCTAAATTGCTAGATGCACCTTTACAGCATGATACTCTGTTGGTATTAAGGCAGAAGAGGTTTTAAAGAAAATGGAAAACAAAGCTAAGTCTATGCAAACTGTAAAAGACTTCTTACAAGTGCAGCCACCAAGATTCAGTAGACACTGGCCTGCAAAAAATTGGTCCTTTCCTGTGTCAGAGCTCAAAGGGGCAAATCCAGATGCCCTAAGGGTTCCAGATACCAGGCGCAAAATTCATACAGGTCAAAGCAATGGGGTCCTACCTCCAAATCTGGAGAAGATAAAGTGCAAACCTACAGAAAACAGTCCCAATGACTTCCCTCTGCCTGCACCAAGCACTTATCTTTTGGCAGCACCCTTAGAGGGAAAATTAGCACTTTTTACTCAAAATTGGCAGTTAATAACCCAGGACAAGTGGATGCTAAACATAGTATCTCAGGGATACAGATTCCATTTCCGTACTCTGCCAATGGCAAACGGTTGGCCACATCGGCCAAAAAATCAGTGGGCAGAGGCACAGAAACAGGTTACGTCCCTAATGGATATGGAGGCCATTCAGCCAGTACCAGAACAAGAAAAAGGACAAGGTTTTTACTCCAGACTGTTCTTGGTACCCAGAAAGGACAAGGCCTGGCGGCCAATACTGGATTTATCGATTTTGAGCACATACCTGGACATCCCAAAATTCAAAATGCTGACTTTGCAGCAGCTTCTGCCCATGCTGGGCAAGAATGCTTGGCTGGTTACATTAGACCTAAAAGAGGCATACCTGCATGTCCCAATAAGACAATTGTGCAGAAGATACCCAGATTCAAGGCTGGCTTAATGCATACCAATTCTCTGCAATGCCCTTTGGCTTATCTACTGCGCCCAGGGTCTTTACAAAGTGCCTGGCACCAGTAATTGCATTTTGCAGACAAAGAAGTATTCAAATATATCCTTACTTGGACGACTGTCTCATTCAAGCAGAGAACAAGGACATTCTTCAACACCTGGCATTTGTGAAAAGGCTTCTAACATGCCTAGGGTACACAGTAAACGAAAAGAAATCGCAACTGGTACCCTCTCAAAAGATAACATTCCTGGGTGCAAGCTTGAATACAACTGCCCAGATGGCTTACCTCACGCCAGACAAGCAAAGGCAACTGACTACTTACTTCAAACTGATGGCAACAAAAACCCAGTTATCTGCAAGACAAATTCTGCAGGCTTTGGGCTTCATGGCATCCTGCATCCTACTGATTCCATATGCAAGACTGCATATGAGGAAACTTCAGTGGTACCTAAAAAGTTTATGGAGTCAACATTGTTAGAGTCTGGAAACATTCTCTCATTCCCTGCCTACAACAGGAGTTTCTATGGTGGGCAAAGGCATGTCACCAAAACATGGGACGGTCCTTCACTCTACCCCCTGCCAGCCAAACCTTGACAACAGACGCATCAGATTATGCCTGGGAGGCCCACATGGCGGGAAGATGCATTCAGGGCATATGGACCCCAAAACAAATGCATCTACGTATCAACCAGAAAGAGATGCTAGCTGTTCAAAATGCTCTAACAGCCTTCAAGGACTTACTTCATCCAGGACAACTACTGATAAAGACTAACAACACCATGGTCATGTAGTATATAAACAAGCAGGGGGGGCACATGCTCATACCCCTTTGCAGATTAGCCATGGCACTGTGGGACACAGCTTTGACTTGCCAAATACATCTTCAAGCTCATTTCCTGCCAGGAAAGCAAAATACTCCGGCAGACTATTTAAGCAGAAAACTTATGGATCCTCACCAGTGGAAACTAGATCCACAAGTCTTCAGCATGATGACAAAGAAATGGAGGAGCCCAGACATAGATCTATTTGCTTCACCTCAAAATTATCAATTGAAATGATTCTGCACAAGGACTTATCACAGACAAGCCTGGAAAGTGGACGCCCTATCCTTCAGTTGGAAAAACCTATCAGTTTGTGCCTTTCCTCCTCTGCCGCCTCTTCCCAAGGTCCTCCTAAAAGTCAGACAAGAGAAACCAAAGATGATACTAATTGCCCCGGACTGGCCCCGCCAATACTGGTACCCATTCCTAAGGAACATGTCTCAGTATCCAGCTTGGACCTTACCTCAAAGACCTCAACTACTGTCCCAGCAAAACAGTCAGATCCTGCACAATCAACTCCAGACACTGAACCTGGCAGCATGGCTGATCATGTAGTTATACAAACAACACCTCTCAGTAAAGCTGTGATGGATGTCATTTTGGAAGCCAGAAGGCCTAGTACTAGAAAATCTTATGCTGATAAATGGAAGAGATTCTGTGATTGGAATCAAGCACAAGGAACTGATACAGCAGAACCAAATATTCCTCAGATATTACAATACTTGACTGAGATGCTTGACAAAGGTCTATCTTTCTCATCCGTTAAAATCCATGCCTTTGCCATTTCGGCTCATTACAATACAGAGCCACCAATCTTTTTTCATCCCCTACTAATGCAGTATCTTAAAGGAGTCAAAAATTTAAGGCCTCCTAGAAGATCACCAATACCAGCATGGGACCTCAATTATGTGTTGGAAAAACTCACCCTGCCTCCATTTGAACCAGCTGCTACCGCTGATATAAAGTTCTTATGGAAAACAGCTCTGCTACTAGCAATTACTTCACCAAGAAGAGTTTCAGAGCTACAGGCCCTCATGGCTGTAGAGCCTTTTGTCATATTTTACCCAGACAGGGTGTCTCTGAGGACAAATCCTACATTTATGCCTAAGGTGGTTTCCAGTGTGGCTCTTAACCAAACTATTCATCTGCCAACCTTTTATCCAAATCCACAGAACAAGGGGGAGAGAATTCATCATTCCTTGGACGTACACAGACAAGATTCTACTTGAGCAGGACTAAGGCGCTAAGAAAAACTGAGCAATTACTAGTGGCATATGCTGCTGGATCAGAAGGAAAGGCTATTTCAAAGCAGACTATTTCAAAGTGGATAAGCCACTACATAGGTTCATAGGTTCATACTAGGCTATCTGCCCTAGGGCATTTATAAGCCTAGCCAGAGTGTGTTTGGATTTCGCCACCCATTTTAAATTAATTTTGCTATGCCCTTTTTCGAGGTTAGTATACTGTGCCTCTGTTTAACAGTGACACGGAAGTGATACCCGGGGTAAACCTATGATCTCCCATCCACTCATCAAGATTCCTCTTGAAGAGAGTCAATGAGGGATTCTGCCTAACCTGGACTGGGATTTTATTCCTGAGTGAAGGGAGCCTCTGGGTTATGAATCTGTCCCTCCAGCATGTCCTATTTATTTCAGTGCTGAGGTTCAAGTCTCTCGAGCGCGTAGCTCGATGGGATTTGGATTTTCTGAGGTGCAGCATGTCCATTTAATTCCGGGTTGGAAATGGCTTTATACGTCGGGCACAGATCGCCTCTGAGCAGGCGGTATGCCACTGAGTAGAGCTGGAGTTTCTTTAACCGGGCAGCATATGGCATCTGTTTGAGCCCTTTGATCCTCTTGGTGAGGTACTTTTGGGGTCTTTCCAGTTGCTGCAGGTGTCTGGTAAGGTACATCCCGAAAGGAGTATTGTACTCAATTATGGGCCTGATGAGGGATGAGTAAAGAGGCACGATGACCTCCCCTGATCTAGATGTGAATCCCTTCATGATTAGGTGGGCTATATAAAATGTTTTTCTAACCACTTTGGCCACGTGGTTGTCAAATGAGAGATTGCTATCAACTTGGGTCCCCAGGTCCCTAACTACTACTTCTGTACTTAATGGATTACCACCTATGTGGTAATTTGTGGGCACTTTGTTTTTGCCAAAGGGGATGACTATACACTTTTTGGCGTTTAGCTTGAGGCCATGGCTCTGGCACCAGTTGTCTGTTTCTATGAGGCCCTTTTGAAGGATGCTTGTGTCGGCTGGAGAGTCGATTATGGCGCCCAGTTTGCAGTCATCTGTGAACTTAGTCATTTCTTAGTCGTTTCTGCTACTTACACCATGGTAAACCTGTGCCCAAGGGCATTACGTCTCATTCCACCAGAGCTGCAGCTACTTCAGCAGCCTTTCTCAGAGGAGTACCAACCAAAGACATTTTAGAGGCTGCTACTTGGAGTTCTTTTCACACGTTTACAAAGCATCATCATTTGCCTCTCTACTCTTAAGTCCAGGGCAGGTTTTGCCACTGTAGTTCTGCAGGGCCTTATAGCTACACCTAATGCTGTTTAGCTCCAGCCACTCAACCATAGCTTTGGGATTCTACCCAAATGTAATGACTGCAACAGTGAATCATGAAGAACATAGTACAGTTATGTACACTTACCATAAATGTAGATGTTCGAGTGTATTCACTGTTGCAGTCCAGGTTGCCCTTTCATTCTGGAGTTTATCTTTCCTTCTCTATCTTCTACAACCTATGCGGTGTATTTGCTTTTAGATGAAGGTAAAGTTTATATTGATGCGTGTGTGTGTGTGTGTGTGTGTGTGTGTGTGTGTGTGTGTGTGTGTGTGTATATATATATATATATATTTGCTACCCTTTTGGTGGCACCTGACATCTGGGGCAAGAAAAACTAAAGAAAATTGCGTCTGCTGCATGTTGTACACCCCTGACGACCTGACATCATGGAAGAGGAGACTGCAACCAACGCAGGACCCAAGACTTTGGAATTCAGGCCAACTGAGGGCAACCTGCCAGCAGATTACCCAAATGTAATGACTGCAACAGTGAATACACTCGAACATCTACATTTATGGTAAGTGTACACAACTACTATTCAGCTGGTAGTCCTCCCAGCTCCATCCCAAGGAAAGGACCCCAGGATCAGACACTCTGACTCTGGCCATACTACTTACAATGCCATCTCCACTTTTGGAACTGATGCACATGAGATCCAGCCTCCCCGCCTTACCAGTTTCGGAGTTGATAGCGGTGGAGACTTTGGTTTGACTTCTTCCGTTACTTTCTCAACATTAATGTACTCTGGTTGAGTAGAGTCCCAGAGTCGGGGCACCGACAATGGAGTTGACTCCGAGATTTTTGGAGTATGCCCCTACTGTTTGAGGCTTCGGCCCTGGATAGCTTGGTTTCAAGGTTCTCCTTAGAGCTGTCCACCCTTGGAGTTGAGAAGGCTAACTATTTTGTTAGGGTCTTCCTGTGCCCCATTGGCTGAGTCTGCTTTCATGGCTGTGAAGAGGGCTTTGGCTGGACTAAGATGACTGGTGCACAGAGTTCACAGTTGTTCCCACTTCCATTGGAAATCTGCTCCTTTTTCCTGTCATTTTGGTTTACAGGGACAGACGGATCCAGTTAACTTTGAGACCACTCAGCATTCGAGCTGTATGTCTGATCACAAGGTGTCTCCTTCAGAAGTCCCAAGGTGCCTTCCCCAGAAGAGGACTTAAAAGAAGCATAGAGACTCCTCTCCTGAGTCATTCACTGAAGACACCAACTTAGAAGAGGGAGAAGTTTCCCCAGCTACCCCCCCCCCCCCCGAAGACATCTCCTTTGGATTCACCCTAGAAAAAAAATTAAGCGGGGGGTGGTCCACTGAAACTTTTCCATGTTCTCTAGTCCTGTCACGCCTTCATTCTTACATATGGGTTCGGAGCCGATCCTCAGTTCTGACTCGGCCAATTACAAAGCTCGAAGTCTCTCAGCTGGCTCCTGGGAAGGTAGGTATCCCATAGTGCATTAGTAAGAATTCCCAGATCTCGTTTGCGTGTCTACGAGTTCAGAAGTTCTCTTTCTTGGCCGTGGCTAAGTTGGATTTTTCTTTATTATTATTGTTTTTTAGTGATAGTTTTGCCTAATGGTATTAGCTTAGTTCACATAGCTTAGTTGTTGTTATAGATAGATAATAGTAGTATTTTTCAATTTTGCTAGTTATTGAAATCTTGTTGGCCATTGCTTCTGCGGGCCCGTTTGTACCTCTGAGTGCTATCCCTTCTAGTGTTCTAGTTTTTTTACTATTTACATATTGTAGCGCAAGTCCTTTTTTGGATAGGACACTTTTTTCTAATAGGATAGCATTATATAATTGATAGTTGTGTGCTGTGTTTTTTCTTACTAATTTTTATTAGCTAGTAGTTAGCTTGTAATTTGCGATATTTGCAGCAAATTTTTGGTCGTAGCTTTTCTGTTTACAGCTAGGTCCGTTTAAGTTAGAGGACCTAGCTCTTTATGAACCGTCTCTAGTGTTGTTTCCTCAGCAGGGCTAGGCCCATTTAAGTTAGAGGACCTTGTCATCTTTTCCTGTCTTTCCCTCATCTTGTGTTATTGAAAACATGTCTAAGGAGTCTAAAGATCATAAACCTTAGGGTTTTAAGAAGCGTCTCAAATGCTTTCAAAAAATGTCAATAACTGATGGACATAGTAATTGTGTTTACTGTCTCGGTGCCATACATCTTCAGGAAACATGTTCCTTCTGTCACTCCTTCAGTTCTTGAGTCCTCCAGAAAAGGAACTATAAATTGATCATGAAAGGTCTCCTTAAGCCTTTTTTTTTGAGGAGGATTTAGCCAGCTCATCATCCTCCCTTTCTAGATCTCCTTCCTCTAAAAAAAAAAAGAAGGTCAAGTTGGCCAAGAGGCTTTCTCCCACACCGTTTTATCTGGACCTTCTCAGAAAATATCAAAATTGGACAAACTTTCTACTTCATCTCCATTGTCCTCTGAGCCAGTTGAGGTTATCAATATCAACACTCCAGTGTCAGCCCCAAGTTTTCTGGAGCAGACTACTGAACATTTACCTCGGAGCCTGTCTAAAGAATTGTTGCCGGTCTCCCCATCTCTCAGATCTCCCATTGTGCAGAGATCCAGGTTACCTACCTTATCTTCCAGATTCTCCAAGAGTCTTTCCAAAGAGGATGTAGAGTGTGTAGTGCTTAGACTCTTGAAGTCGTATGCTTTACCCCATTTGTTGTCTGCTCCGACCCAATCAGTTCCAGAGCCATCTAAGACCATACTCCGTTTCTGTTCCTATTCCGAGCCATGTGGTCCTTCGGAGCCTTAGCTATCGGTGCGAATTGTTGTGGAACCTTTGGTTCCAGTACCTCTCGCATCTGTTTCAGGGCCGAGTTCCGCTCTGACACCTTCGGCACCGTCCTTTGTGTCTAGGAGCCAAAGATCACCAGTTTGCCCCAACAGGGACACTTGGACCCGGACCTTTTCTGTTCCGAGCCTACCTCTCGGTGTGTTGGCTAGGTTGAGCTTGGATCCTACATCTATCTCTGAGCCGATTGCTTTTGGACCAAGGGCTACTTCCCCTGAGCCGGGAGTGTCCTCGGAACCAGAGAGATCTGCCTTTGAGATGATGGGCATGCTGTCTAGGTCTTCAGCTCTGCACAAGGGTACCGATGCTCTTCCTCCTTAAGCTCCGACCTCTGTCTCAGCACCATCCCTCTCTTGGCAGCAGAGACCCGGAGCCTCAGGAGCCCCCACTGGGTGACCCCCCCCCAGTCTTCCGAGACCTCCCCAGAATACCCTTCTGAGAAGCCTCCTCGGAAGAGAACTTACAAGAGGAAGCATGTAGCCTTCCCTGATGAGTCCATCACCTCTGACACTGACCTCGAGGAGTCAGAAGGGTCCCCTAGGTCATCCTCTGATGTCTCCTTTGTAGAGATCCTGAAACAGAGAGGTGGCTGGCCCACTGTCACCCCTTCTGATGAGGAGTCAGTGTACCTGAAGGCTTTCGGGTCTCAACCTTCAGCCTCTTGGGTGTCTCCACCTTTTGATGAGCTCTTGGACCTAGTTAGTCGAAAGGTGTGGGAAACTCCTGATGCGGTGGAACCAGTCCCCAGAAGGCCCAACAAATTTCTTTCAGCCCCCAAAGAGAAAACGTTTTTGACTAAAGGTGTGCCTGTAGATGCCATGGTGGTGGCGGCAGCCACAAAATAGGAACTAGTGGAGACCATCTGTCCATCCACCGAACAAGGAGTCTCTAACGATGGATAGATATGGGAAACTTATCTTCTCTTCAGTGGCATTTACACTGAGATCGCTGAATTATCTCACCCATTTTACTAGGCTTCAACGAGATCTCCTAAAGGAGGTAGGAGATGCTCTCCAAGGTACATTAGCTGAAGGAGTCCCTGAGACAGTTACTGCTCAGTTGTCCACCTTAATCCCCATTGTTAACTCCTCCATGAGGCTGATATCTTATGCAGCAGATGGAGCAAGTAGGGCAGTGGGTTCATGAGTTTCCCTTAGGAGACCCTCCTGGATGCGTTTATGTAACTTTGCCCCCTTTGATGGTTCCTCTCTGTCTGGACAAGAGGTAAAAGATACAATCACCAGGTGCGAGCAGTAAGGGAAAACATTCTCTGCCGTGGGAGTACGTCTTTCCATCTCTTCTAGACCATACCCTAAGGGTTAGAGAGGTGGGAAAATGTGGTTCAAGAAATCTCAGATTTTTCCCAGACACACAGGGTGATTCCTCCTTCAGAGGCAAAGGAGTAAGTAAGTAATGGTATACATCACTCTAGACGCAGGAGGGGGCCCACAAAACCAGGGTGGCCGCCATTCTTTTCGTCCCTATCAGCGCTCCTGAAGTGGGGCCCAACTGTGCTTCTCTGGAGCCAGTCAGGGGTTGCTTATCTTTGTATCCAGAAGCCTGGCATGACATCACCCAAGACAAGTGGGTACAAAGAATAATTACCAGAGGATACTCCATACCCTTGTCTTTTCCACCCCATACCACCAAGAAAATCCCAGATGTTCTAACTAATCACAGGGATCAAGCAACCATAGAAGTTCAAAAGTTGCTTCAAAAGAGAGTCATCCAAACTGTCCCCGCAGACCAGATAGGATTCAGAAATGGATCCCAATTCTTTTTAGTGCCAAAACGAAAAGGGGACTTGGAGGCTCATTTTGGACCTCAGCAAATTAAACGAATCAGTGAAGAAGTCCAAGTTCCGAATGGTAACACTGCAGTCTATACTCTCTGTGTTAGGGAAAGACTATTGGATGTGCTCCATAGACCTCCAAGATGCCTACTACCACATAAAAATGCACAGAGCATCAAGGAGTCATTTCCGCTTCCAGCTGGTTTCAACACAGCTTCCCAGGGTGTTCACCAAATGCATGGCGGTAGTGACAGCTCACTTGAGACATCTTGGATTCTAAGTGTTTCCGTACCTGGACGCCTGGCTCCTGACTGCCACCACCAGGCACCTACTTCTACAAGCCAGGGATTCAACCATCCAGCTCTGCACTCTGCTAGGGATTATGATAAATTGGGAAAAGTCTGCCTTGTCGCCCTCTCAATATGTGACTTTTATAGGTGCAGAAATAGACACAGTTGCCATGATAGCTCGTCTTCTTGCAGACAGAATACAAAATCTAAGACAACAGATATAGTCTACTTCCTCAACAGAGTCAAAGCCAAGACAGTGCTGAAACTTCTAGGGACCATGGCCTCTACTATAACTCTAGTTCCACTAGCCAGACTACATATGAGAATTCTGCAATGGCTACTTTTTTCCCAGTGGTCCCTTCAACTCCCTCTGTCTCATCCTGTTCTGATAACGTAATCTTGCAAAAAGGGCCTTCGTTGGTGGATTCAGCCCAACCAACTAACGATAGGAATACCTTTAATTCCTCGCCAACCCGTTGCTACTGTGACCACGGATGCCTCCCAGATAGGGGGGCATTATCTAGGCAGGACTGTCCAAGGCACATGGCAAGATCACGAGGCTCACTTGCATATCAGTGTCCTAGAGATGAGTGGTGCTACTAGCATTGCAAACACTTCATGATTTCTCCCTCTAGGGACGATAGCAGTCCAGTCGGGCAATATGTCAGTGGTATGGTATATAAACAAACAAGGAGGAACCAGATCCTACCCCTATGTCAAGAGGCTGTTTGTGTTTGGCAGTGGGTGATATCTTCCTAACACTCTTTCTAGTTGCAACGCATATCCCGGGGACAACCAGTTTGATAGCCGACGAGCTCAGCAGGGCAATCTTGATGCCCAACGAGTGGTGTCTGAATCAGAAAGTCGCGGAATAGATTTTCCGCAAATGGGGACAGCCTTGCTGCAACCTGTTTGCCAGACCACTCAATGCCAAATGCAGCAGCTACGTCTCCCTTATCCCCCCCCCCCCCCAGAGGAAACACAGATTGGCCCTTTGGACTTCTTTATGCATTCCCTCCCTTTCAGCTGATATCGAAGGTGATCCAGAAAGGAAAGACCCTGGGAAGCAGAATGATTTTTAATCACTCCTTACTGGCCTTGTCAGATTTGGTTCCCCTTTCTCGGGGCTCACCTTCTGGC